>NC_135777.1:20468402-20584234 GCF_028453695.1 Augochlora pura | reverse complement strand
TTCGTTTCAACGCCAGTAGTTTATTTACCGGTCGCAGCAAGCGAATCTATATTTCATTCACTCCGGGAATTGGCCCGCGTTTAGGAGACAGAAGTTCACGCAAGAAAATAGTTTATATCTAAGTGTATTTAGGAGTTTGCTTTCGCGTAGCTTTGGAATTCGTTCCTTCGGATGGCGCCGCAATTTGACAGATGGCTGGCTCGCTCCTTGAAAAATTGAAGTTGCCGCCGCCGCGTTCCGGCACGAAGTTATCGTTTGTCGTTTTCAAACGGACTCGTCTGTCGCGGATTTTTATTTATGCCCTCGGCGCTGCAGATTATGCGAACGTTTCCCGGGACCGTTTTTTTTCGGCGTACCGGGGGATTAAAAAATGATTCGTCCCTGTCGGTTTGAGAATTTTTTTCCGAAATTGATGGTTTTATTTTGCGACGCGCGACGCTTCATTTTTATTCAAATTAACGTTTTAGATCGATCCGATTTGAATCGGTTATCCTCCGCCGGAATTATTATCGTGCCGAACAACTCGCTAAGCAAACTAACTTTCAGACATCGCGCGCGTTGTATTTGTTCATATACCGAGACCGTCCGTAATCCCGTGCTTAACAGACAAGATTTATACAGTCGCTATCATCTCGAAGTTGCTGCAACAGTTTTGCAATTTTGTCGCTCCCGCGTATCTCGCGGATTTTGAAAAACCGCCGCGGCACCGACGTATTTGCGCGCGTCTTATCTTCGATCGCGTTTTCATACAGGAAGAAACAATGCCCGCGGACCGCGTGCCCGGTGAAAATTTATCACCTGATAAGTCGAGCGCGTTCCCGCGCGCGCTCTCGCATTAGACTCTAAAAGCTCGCGGAACAAAGGCCCCGGCTATAACTGCTCCTCGTTCGGCGGGTTTCAAAATATAATCACGGACGGTGGGGAGGGGGGGGGGGGGGGGGGGGGGGGGGGATGGATTCTAAACTCGCGGAGGGTTGGCGTGCGCGCGTGCCTAAGGGAACGTATTTCCGGCCCGGCGGATCAGCCATTTCTCTGATTACATACTTTGTAACCGGAATTATCAATGCGGGGAGCAGTCAAAGGTATTACAATTCGGCTGGAAGCATTTGTTGCGCTCGCTGCGAAGACATTTATGCAACGTATTAGCCTCCGCGCAATCTATTGGTAGGAAGTTTGGTAAATAACGACGTCGCCGAACAATAATTACGGCGCTAGTTTGCCCGACGTAATCTTCGCGGAACTCTGTGCACGAAGTAAAATCCTAGGTACATAATAAAAGTATACAACATTCAAATTACTACCCTCCTATATCATTTATAATTTACTAATTTCATTTATCATTGTTTTCCAATATATTTCCAAGCAATTTCCAGATACGCTTTTTATACGCGTTAAATAGATCTTTGAAAGCTCAAATTAATTTTGCAAAATCTAAATAACCCGAGAACAATTTCTGGATATCTGGATGAACCAGCGTGGTCCCGTTAATCCCTGCTATTAATAAAACGAGAAAAGGAATACGAAACGCGCGGCGAGGGAAAGTTCAAAGATTAGTTCCGCCAACAAACAATGGGTCATCGGGACAATTTACTTCTGCGCCACGTGACATAATTTGCAAAGTTTTCCGTCAGAAGCGAGCGAGGCGGATTTAAAAAAGGAGGGGGAGGGCAGGACGAAATAAAAGTTCTTACTGCATGTCATAATTAAGAAGAATGAAACGTGACCAGGGAAAGTTCCAAGTTAAGTTCCGCCGGCAAGCAATAGTCTAATTTCACTCTTTACTACAAGTTTTTTCATTTGGAACGACAGAGTCGTTCGGTGGACGAGGAGGAACGACGAAATGAAATTCTTCGTTTGTGTTGTTTCTTGTTAGGCGTGTATTGATTGAAGCGCGTCGCCGCGTCACCAGATAAGATTCTAAATTAAAATTCCACGGAAGTGTCTCCTATAATTGCGTTTCCCAACTATCTCTCTCTCTCTCTCTCTCTCTCTCTCTCCCCCTCGAGCGACGGCCTCGTAAAAAGGTAATTAACCGAGGCTGTGATTCACATTCGATAAGCCGGAACTCCCGAACGCTCCCGCGAGATTGCATATTCTCGTGATAAACAAATGATCGGACCGCTATGCTTGAACGGAAGTTGTTTCGGAAGTGTACGATTATGAGGGGAGGGAGGGGCCCTATGAAACGTGTGTAAGCCGTTCAGCGAAATGGGAAAGCCGCTATAAAAATCGGTTTAAAGACTGGAATCAATAGCGAGTACTTATTGCGATCCCGTTGTAGAATGGCGTGCCTTTTATCCGTGCGATACACGCGATTGTAAAGATTGCGATAATGTTCGAAGCGATGGTATCGTACACTCTCAATGAAAAAGATAGCGCACGAGATAGCACATCTTTAATTTCTCGCTTTATAATTACGGTACAGGAAATGCGCCAATCTTTTTCTTTAGGAGTGTAGCTCGCTTTGTCAAGTAATGTTTTGTTAAGATAGAAAATACGAGACACCTTCGAACAGTAAAAACGGCTCGTGACAAGCGTGGATCCCTAAAGCGGGACAAGCTCGGCCCGGATAAAGTAGTTTAGACCTGATGTAATTAACAAAAACAGCATTAAACTCGGCGGACGTTCCTCGGGAATGGGATCCTTCGTATCCGCGCTTGAAGAATGACTGAATTAGCAATTTAATAAGGTATTCGATTTAATTGGCAGTTAACGCGGTTCATTCATGACGTATTCATCGTGTCCGGGGGTGGGAGGGGTGCCCGGGCCATCGATTGTCGTCACGGATCCGTTGAAAATTTCATGCCCGCCACCTTGCCGACCTTTGCTTTCGTTCGGTGAAACCGCGCGACGCTATAATTACGGGACGGGACGAGAACGTATCCGGCGAGCAACGTATGGCATTCACTCCGTTCATTTAAGGGGCCAGGCTGCAGTTGTCTCCGTGCCCAACTAAAACGTCCAATTAATACTGAAGTTCATTACCGCGCAACGAGCGTCGCAGACTCCGCTAACCCGTCGTTTATCCACTGAATCAGCTCCGCCGTGCCCGTGCCGCCGCCCCATCCCTTGCCTCCCATAAGCCGATCTTCTGGCCACGTGACTACACACGCCGCTCGGGATATTGGTCGCTCAAGGCCATTTGCCTGATTGTGAATCACGCTATAGCCAACCCCGGAGATCCCTCCCCGTACGCCCGAACCCCCATCCCTTTTCTGCCTTTAACATCTTGTCTCCTCCTATCCGAACGTTTCCCCCTCCTCTCGCCGCCGACGAATCGCTCTCCGTGTCCGTGGATGATTAAGAGAGAATTGAAGAATTTCCATCGTGGAATTTCATTCCCCCGGTCCCTGATCCGACCGAAATTATCGAGACTAATACCGGGGCATCGATCCGTTCTCGCTAGAGCAGGTGATTTAAGCGATGGATTTTCGATGCCGCGGCGGCACGGCCCCCAAAACGTTGGGAACCGGTTCAACGGCGATGAACTTCGCAGAGGGTGGCGCGGCTGTGTCGCGCTGTCTGGTTCAATTTCGCCCGGACACAACCTGCTGTTGAACGCCGAACAGTTTTTGATAATGCGAAGTTGCAGAGCCCCGACGGCTCCCGGTGCCGTCGAAATTACTTTGTTCTTGCAAGACGCGCTGCTGCAATTATGCAGTTTCTGACGAGCGGTATCATGGCGCGGCGACGGTGCACGAGGCGTGCGAGGAACGAGCCTCGATGATTGTTAACAGGGTGGATGATAAAAGGCACGCTCGGCTACTTTTTGATTTTGTGAATTCGCAAAACTTGACGGGGATTTTTCAGTATTTTCATTGTTTCTGTGATAATATGAATATATAGAAATAGTTTTGAAAGTCTGAAAATATCGTTACATTTCAGTTTGTTAAATTGATTCGGTGTGTTATATGGCTGTTTTAATTACCACTTTACTGGGGACAAATTAATTCGCGTACATATTTTAAAATAAGGAATGAGATTTTTGCGAAATTAAATGCATGATTGTGAAAATAATTATTTACTTTCACAGAGTAATTTATCAAAATGAATATGTTATTAAAGAAATGAGTGCGACTTCTAATTACAGTAAAACATATGTAACTGCGAAATCTATGTCTTGCTCATTTTTGCAATTTTACAACCATATTGTACAAGTAATCAACTTTTCAGATATCAAAAGCTTAACTTACTTTTGTCTGTATTTTTATATTAATTATCAATCTCCTCATAAAGTAGAAAAATAATAAAATTGTAGCAATAAAATTGTACTATAATACAGTTTCGATAGACACGCAGGCATCCTTTCAGACCACCATTAGCGGAAGTTTTTTACAAACACCGTAGAATGCTTAAACAGCACGAGAATCCGCAGTCTAATTGAAGCGGTGAAACCGAGCGTATCGTTGCCTTTCCGATGCATCGCGGCCATATAAAAACGAGCCATGACTGTCCATCAAACCAGGGAGTCGAGCTCAGCAGGTGTGTACGGGCGCAATTATCCTCTCAAGTAAACGCAACGAGGCGACAAAGAAATCTCATACGAGTATCGAAACACCAGCGGAACGTTTTCCGTCTACTGATATTTTTCCGGGAATTCAATGTCCGAGCGTTCCCGACGCGGCGATCCCCGTTAATAATATAATTCATTGTTCTCCGATAGCGTTGGCCATTTTCGTCGGCGCACACGACCACCGAGGACGCACTGAATTTAAACTATTATATTACCATCCTATTAAGAAAACAGTGGGTGAAACCGGAGCCGCCGTTAGTACGCCCTACCGTCGGCCGTTTACCATAGCAATTAGCGTCTTTCGGTTAGTCGAATTGCGGCCCTTGAAACGCGTGCGAGCCACGAGAGAGAGAGAGAGAGAGAGAGGGAGAGAGAGAGAGAGAGCGGCGCGGCGAAGGGCGTAAATGTAATTAAGTGACGTTTGCCGCGCGGTGCGTGAGCATCCGACGGGGACGCGAACGCACGAAAGATTTCGCGCCGGTAATGATGTAATCAATAGGGCGGAATGGCGTGCTTTTAATAAGCCAGAGAGGAATTTAATTACGGGCGCGGACGCTAATGCAAGGTCACCGTCAAAGAATCTAATTAATTTAGGGTGGCGGCTGCACACGGTCTCTGACTTGTAACAGGGTTACAAGTTTCCCCTGTGTCGGTGAAACGTCGCAGGATTCGCTAAAAGCATTAGCTCCGCCCGATTTCACAGGTTGGAAAATTTACTGGTACGCCCGGCCGCAAACGATAGATCCCCGCCCTTTCTTCTTGTTTTTTTTCTCTCTTTCTCTCTTTTTTGCGACGAGAGAGAGAGAGAGAGAGAGAGAGAGAGAGAGAGACAGAGATGGGGAGACGAAGTTGGACGTGGATACGATACGCGGGGACAACCGAGACACACACACAGGTCGTTGGGTCGCCGATCGACAAATTTTTCCGGGGCCGGAATTAAATTTCTCATGCATGGCCGCACGTGTCGGGAACCGGTGCTCGACGAAAATGATAAGATTACACGTGAAATGTCGCTGTTCCAGCGTTACGATCAAACGGCACGCGGCTTTCCGCGAGCATCACGTGCATACCGCGGGAAATTGCAGAGAGACTAAGAAAGGTCGGGCCCCGTTGTTGTAAAGATTGAAAAGTTTGTTAACCCCGGGCGGCACACGGTCCCCCCCCTGATAACACGTGATCTTTCACTTGGCCGCAATTACGGCATAAATTCGTGCGGGTCGCGCAGAACAATTCGAGCACTTGTACATTTTTACGAGAAACTGTTGCAATAAAAATGAACAACAGTCGTGGAACAATAATTATTTATTCGATCGCAACGCTTGTTCGCAAATATTCGTGAAAGACGGAGAATTCTGGTTGCTCGTAACGTTGAACGATTGAAGGAAATTTCCCTCGTAATTAATTAATGTAAATTATTGAAATATAATTATCCATTAATGGTCACCAATAAAAAAGAATTTTTTCGAAGTATATAATTGTTGTTTGTAACCGAGAAGGTTAAAAATCGAAATTTTTCAATCACATATTTTATTGCAAAAACTCTCGCTTCAGTGGTTAATGCTCTCGGCTTAAATAATAAACAAGTACCAGCTATTGCTTTCTCTGTAAAAATTGATGAGGGAAATTATTTTCGATTTTCATATATTGTCGCAATATTTCTTAAATCTTTACTTCCACGAATTTCTTTTGTTATTTCGTACACATTGCAAGAAGGAAAGAAAACATGTAAAAATGACAAGACAGATCCACTTTTATACAATTTTACCTCTCATTTTGTTGTTTCAATCGGAACGGATTGACAAGCAAGAAATTAAAAACAAATACCGAAAATCCGTGTATCAGCCATGAAGATAGTTAACAAACGAGTTGCAGAGAAATTCAGACAGTTGAGAAAGATCGTCTGTAACGCGAGTAATAGCTCTTATATATAATTATTATATATTATACATATAGTTGTTTAATATAATAATTAACGCCTTGACCGTGGAATATTGACGCCGAAGGGTCTCGTAATATCAAAATAATTTCACAAATGAAACCGAGACCGAGAATCGAAGATTAATGACGGTGATTGCAGCGTTAACCTTTTCATCAATGAACTCCACTGAAATCGGCTCTGGTAAAACACGTCGCAACGGCATTAATAAGCGTCAGAACCGGATCAAAGAATTGATATACCGTTTACACGAAATTTCCAAGTGCCGGAATACTTATGAAGGTAACGTACTCGGTTTCCAGCACGAATGAAACACGATCGATCGAACGAGAGCGTAAAACCGCACGGTGTGTCCATCACGTGGCACCAACGTACGAGAATCGGGCGAGGGTTAATTTCGCGGAGAACGCCTCGGACCCCGGCTCCGCTCCCGTGGAAACGCGCCGAGTACTTCTATAAATGGGAACGCATTATGCGGAATGATTGACTGAGTAAGGAGCAGCGATAAAGTTTCAAATTCGCGGGCAATAAATTTCCGAGCAGCCGCGGCGAGAAGTATTTCTTATAACTCGCTTAAGCCCTTCGTAAAGAAAACAATTCTCTGTTTAGCGCCCGGTTCCCCGGAACTTTGTCTTCGTGAATTGGAGCGCGCATAAACATCCCTGCCCGGCGCTTACTAATAACTTCTCACCAGACTGCGGATTTTACGCGTTCCCAATAAATCCCGCCGCCGGCGGAGCCCTGTAAAATTTGATAGTAAAAGAAGAATCTACCTCCCCCCTTTCGGTCCTGTTAAATTCCATTTTTCTTCGTCGCCGCGTCAGAAAATCCGGACAATAACCACAACCGGAGGGCCGCCAATAATCCATTACCCGCTAATCCTCTCCGGAGCACCGCGTCCCTCTCTCTCTCTCTCTCTATCTCTCTCTCAGTTAACGGAGGAATCCAGGCTCTCCTCTGAATTTCGTCGAAGCCACTCGTCCTCCTCTCTCGTCGTTTAATATTTCGCTAAAGAACTGCGACTGGAATAAGCGAAAAATTACCGGCGCGATCAAGGGGTTGACGCCCGGCGAACGAGGGCTGGCTTTAATTCGGTCGCTCGCCAACAGATATCACTGACGGGTATCGCTGAGAGAAAGAGACACAGAGTGAGAGTGGGAGAGGGAGAGAGAGAGATTGGGAGACAGAGAAAAAAAAATAAGCGAAGGCTGACGCGACGTTAATAAATGGAGGCGCGCCCGCTATTTTCGAGAAATACGTTCTTTCTCCCACCGACGATTTTCCATGTTTATCCGTTTCAGACGCCAGAAAACCAGGGCACGCCGACCAGACACTCGGAGCAGGTTTTCGTCACCGATCGATCGTGCACCGACATCCTGACTTTGATCGCTCTGATCGCTCTCGCAGTCGGTTACGTACGTCTAGCACTGCCTCTTCTCCGTGCATTTTCCTTTTTCTTCGCCCAACCTCGCCCCTCTCCCTCGCTCCCTCCCCGCGCCCGATCTGCTCCCCCCGTCCCCACCTCCTCCTCCTGCTCCTCGTCATTTCGCGAGCGACGCAGTCGGAATATACATATTTCCCGTTCTGCTTCCGGCACAGGGCTTTCTGGTGAGCAACGCGACGAAGAAAGGAGACATCTACCGCATTATAAATGGCTACGATGACTGCGCGAACGTTTGCGGCCGCACCAATACCAAGGAGACTAATCCCCTGTTTAGTTGCAAGGGTGTCGACAAGACGGGTGACCGGTAAGTATCACGGCGCCGCGCCACCTTCTCTCTCTCTCTGCTCATCCCCCCCCCCCCCCCCCCCCCCCCCCCGCTCGTTTGCTCGCGCCCCCCCCCCCCCCCCCCCCCCCCTTGTACAGCCACCGCCGAGGAACCTGGCCATAAACCCGGCCGAGTTTCGCCCGGCAGCCCCGGAAATTCGCTGGAAAATGTTAAAGGCTGAGTAATTAGCTCGCTCGGATTCGTTGATGGAACTTTAATTCGTCCTGGGCTCATGAATTTCCACCGACGATTGACGACCCGCGCCGCGCTGCCCGCGGTCCTGTGACCCCGTTGCCGGACCCTTCGTTTTTGCTGATCAGAAGCTCGGCTAATTTTTAGACGTGTTCTTTAACCTTCCGTGCCACGCATTCGCGTTTCCGCCGAGCTAATAATTCCCCGGGGCCGCATGAAACTGCTCCCTCTCTCTCTCTCTCACACACTCTCTCTCTCTCTCTTTCTCTTTCTCTTTCTATATCTCTCTTTTTCTCTCTCTCTGCGCCGCTGATCTTTTTTCGGTTGCGGACTTGTTTGACGATTCCATGGCATGAATGCCTGAGTCTACCAACTCTTGACCCCCACAGCGAAAATTACTTGTCCCAGTGGTATAAACGTCTTTGCGCTATAATTAACCCTTTGCACTCGAATGGTGACTCTGAGGCACCACTAAAATTGTTACGGTGCATGCCAAAGTAATTTTTATAGTATGAAAAATTAAATTTCAAAAATATTAAATTAAAATATTAAAAAAATATTAAACTATTAAAAGCATAACTGTTATTGCGTGAATTACAAAATTCAATTTCATATGCGTAGAAAACATTTTGGCATATAAAATGAAGATGCTGTATGTCAGAAAAATTATTTTAGAATCACAGTGAAAATGCTTTATTTTCATTAAAATATTTCTTAAAGCATTGTTCTAACAACTAGCTCGTAATTTCGCTGGACCGTTAAATAGCAACATACTGTACAGCAAGTTCGCCACGTCGGATCGGACCCAGGAACATCAACAATCCGCGAGTTAATATTCTATTAAAGCTCGGCGCCGCGGCAAAAGTTTTTGATCGATTCCCTACAAATTACACGATTTCGTTTCGCTTTTGAATTATGTTTAGCAAACGCGACTCGATTTATCCGATCATTATTTTCAATACAAATTTCCCATTGTTCGGGCATTGTTCCCCCCACCCCCTATCCCGAAATCGTGCACGATGTTCATTTGTTAATTGAAGACACGCTCAGTAATTGTTATCGCATAAATCTCGCGCGTCGTTTGTTAATTTACGAATTGTCTTTGAAATCAGCGTGGCTCCGGCGGCTCCCGGCCAATATTCCAACTAAATATTTACATCGTTAGAACCGTATAATACGCGAATAAAACATGGTAGCACGGCCGGGCGCAGAAATACAATTAAAACGTCCATTGTTTTTCGCAAACTCGTTTAACCGTGGAAATTTTGAAAATCAACAGTCTAATGAGGAAGTGGCCCCCGCGGAGACAATTTTTGCATATCGAATGTAATTTGTGTATCGCATTTGAAAATCGCCGAGCGTGTTGTCGGCTCGACGGTTAAGCACCGCGTAGAATTGTTTCAATTCGCGTGGAGCGTTTATTTTTTTTTTTCACCGATGAAACGTTTATTTAATACGGTTACTATAAACGAAGCATCCCGCGCCGCGATAAATTGCAATAATTGTAATCTCCTTATCAGAGAACCGCGAAATTCTCTTCTCGCTCTAGCGAGTACACTGCGCGCGCGCGCGTTCCTTTCGCTGTTGTTTTCGATTGATTCCATCGCGCGCACGGTGTTTCCCATTAATTATTCGTCCGATTGTCGAAACCGAAATCGAATCATCTAGGCGCCGGCCGTGTTGACGGTGAACCGGCGCGCTCGCGGCCGCGAATCTAATTCTTATTTCTCCCGCTTAGATCGATACCCACATCCTCGCCGCGCTGGTACAATCACGTATCTTGCCTCCCCGCTCTCTCGACCAAACAATTATTCATACAGACTCGAAAAACGAACGCTTAATTAAAACGAAAGATTGCGGTGGAAATTACAGTGCGCCCGTACGCGTTCTCGCCGCTGAATTACAAATTGTTCAAATAAGGGGATTTTCACAACTGTTTCTCCCAGCGGCAACGACAAAAGATAATAAAATACACGGTGCGATAATAATAATCACGCTTTAACCACCGGTGGCCGGTTAAAAATACGCGCGGACCCGGGCGATACATAAATATAATAAAATTCGTGCGGGAGCTAGTCGCTCATCCGAATGCCCGCCGAGCAAACCCGGCAAATTGTAAATCGTTCACGGTCTGAATGTTAGAGTTCAATTTACCCGCATTCTCCTATCCCGGCGCAAACACAAAAGTGTTTCGCGCCGGATATCAATGGGAGCGGTTCTATTTATTTAGATGAAAATATTTCCCGCGAATTCACGTAAGCAGAATAGCGGCAGCGTTTTCACCGACTTCGGGGGGGGGGGGGGGTGTGTGCTTCGCCTGAATTTTAAGTTTCTCCTTTTTCCTCCTCCTCCTTCTCCTCCACCCGCCACCCCCGTTGCCGCCTCCGCGCACCGACTCTGCTCTCCGCTCCGCTCCGCTCGGATCGGCCCGGCTACGCGCCGGTTTGAAACGTGTCGGTAAAAAGTTCGCGTCCAACTTCGCCCGTGTATCCTGTTACCCGGGCAAAAATATTCGCCGAATAAATTTGTTAGTCCGCTAATCCTTTGCGGTCGAAGCTTGGGGATATAATTTCACGGGGCGGCCCCGGCCTCGCCCGGAGGCGTTAGAAATTAGATTGCGCCGCAGCCGCCGCCGCAGCCGCGTCTTCGCGCGCGCGCGCGGCTATAAACGTGAAAGGATTCGCTCGCGAAGCGGACGCGCCGTCGACGATCGCAATTTCTTCCGTCGATTTTGCTCGGGCGACCGTTATCGGCGCCGGAAACAATTCTCCACGGTTATCCGAGCCGCGCGGATCTTCGCGCAGAAATTTTCGGCATTTCTTCCGCGAAAAGCCGACGCGCCTCGCCGCTCTTCTACTCTTCTACGCTCCCCTCCCCCTCCCCCTCCCCTCACCCATCCCCGCTTCGAAACGTGTCCGTAGATTCTCCGCTGCCTTTGAGACCGGATGAAATTATTTCGCCAAACAAAGTTGCTGCCGCGCGCTAATCCTTTCAGGGCGGACGCGCAGAATTCGCTGGAAAATATACTTACGGCCAACAACTTAGGCGCTGCTCGGCAACGCTTTCTAACGGGCTACAGTTTTACACAGTTTTTGCGATACACGCGCCGGGAACACGCAGAGTTGCCGGAGTCGCGGTCGAGGAGTGGCTCTGTTTAACGAACGCCGTTTGATAAATAGAAATATGACGATAATGACCGTTCCAGGTAATGTGTTACGCCGTTTGTTCGAAGCGAAATTCGATCTTGCTAGAATGCAGAGATAGTGAAAGTGTTCGGTTGGAGAAACGAACGAAATCGATCGT
This sequence comes from Augochlora pura, assembly GCF_028453695.1. NCBI lineage: Eukaryota > Metazoa > Arthropoda > Insecta > Hymenoptera > Halictidae > Augochlora > Augochlora pura. Next base: position 20,572,521 of record NC_135777.1, on the reverse strand, counting down.
CGATCGGTCCTCCTTTTAGTTCAGAATTTATCGTAATTATTGGGTTGGGGAATAAGTTCGCAGCGTTCTTATATTTTCTTTTATTTTACAACGATTTTACAACGATTTTGCTGTTTCTTCTCTACGAAACTGTGTTAATAGTTATAACAATATATTGATCCATTATTTACTATTTATTATTTTCTTTAATACGTAAAATTAATAAATAAAGGAATAATGTAATTTCCGTCCTTGCAAACGTCAAGGAATGATTTTTTTCGCCAAGCAATTGGAATCTGCAAGCGGACAGCTCGAATGGTTATTATGGTCGCCAGTGTGTCGCTACAGCCTTAAAAGTAATGACAAATTATATGATTCGAAAAGACGATTATGAATAAATATTATACACTTTGTCAAACAGCAACGAATCGTTGTAAAATAAAAGAAAATATAGAAACTTATTCTTCAACAGATTGATAATCTCTATGCAAAATAAAAGTTATCTTTGTTAATTACGTTTAAATTCCTTTCTTTAACCATTGCAGACAGTTAAACATAATATATGACAGTTCTGAAATTCTTTTTAACATTTCCTTGTTCCTAATTTCTTCTTCAAATTTTCCAAAAAAAGAAAACATCAACGACGCTTTAAAAATCCTCCCAAAAAATGAATTTTTCGATAGACCCTGTTATGCCGAGGTTACGGCAAAGTTTAATGAAAGAAATTTTGCGCATGCTTCTCGAAAAACAGAGTCGTTCGACACTCGATCCGGGTCGAGTACTTAAAAGAGAATCTCTCGCCCGTGGTCCGCCCGTTAAAGCGTCAGGCATAATAATCAAATTCGTTCGCGGCGTCCGCGTCGCAGCGCCACTAACAAAAGTTGAAATTATCCGAAAGCCGTGCGGCCAAAATTTTTCGAACGAGCCGGTCTAAGTAGTTTCGCAAAAATGGATGATCCGACCCAGTTTCGGGGAGTACGCTTCGGGCGATTCGTCGCCGGGGAAACAAGGCGGCCCCATAAACACCGTGTCCTCGTAAAATCTGTTAACGCGTTAATATCGCAGTTTTGCGGATGGGGAGAACAATGCCAGAAGAGGGGGGGCTGAGACTCGCTCGCGATATTTTACAATGCGACAATGAATGAAACGAGTGCGGGGGGCCGATGAAAATCAACGTCGATTAATATTTCGTTAATTCGGCGACGATAACGACGACGTCGTCGTCGTCGTCGTTGCTGCCGACGGCGCCCCGGGTCACCGGGTCCGCAAATTTTCGCGGACGGCGCTCGATTACAACTAAAAACCTCCGCGCGGAAAACTTACGCCGGGTCGCGCGAGAAATAATGCGCGTAATTGCCGTTAATGCTCCACATAAATTGCCCGGACCCCGACGGGCGAACACTTTTCCGGCGGATTTTCCAATTCCGACCGACACTTTCCCGTGGCCGCGGGTTCATTAACACCCGCCGCTCATTAATAATTCATTTCCCCCAGGTATCTGCAGATAACCCTGGGCCAGAACGGGGTGAAGTCACGCAGCTGCACGTCCAACTGCAGCGATCAGTTAGTATTGCATAATGCACAAGTTTTCGTTACGCGACCGGACCGCCTCCTCCCTCCCCGGCCGCCGTGGCCGAGGTCGCACGGATGCGCAACGGTCCTCGAATCGTTTGCTTGAAAAATTGCAGCCGGTCGACAATCAATTTTAAATCGTCCCGCGAACGGGTTTTCATCGGTCAGAATCGGACCGCTATTTTTTTTTCGACACTTTTCGACGATTGTTTTGTACCGACGAATTGTTGTCACCTGCCGAGGAATCAATTAACGACTGGCGCGGTCGACGGCTGACAATTTTTGACTCGCGACGGTTTCGAGGCAGGCGCGTCTTGGTGGCGCTTGGTACGGTGGTGAGTTTTTGTTTAACCCCTTGCACTGTAACAACGAGTTAGACTCGAGATGAACATTCGATCGTTTCTATTAAATCGAAACGAAATTTGAATCCTCTGTCATCAAAATCTGGGAATGCAAGTAAATGAAAACAGTCGAGAAATAAAAATTATTCTCGTTCAACAAGGAAATGATTAAGAACGAAAAAGTAGTAATCAACGTAGTTCAAGGGGTTAAACACCTAAATCTCCGTTTCCAATTGCCACGATGTGAGAAATATTCGACACTTGTGCAAATTGAGGAGTCTACTTATTTTTCTTAAAGAAATCCAATTGTGAAAGAAATTACTGTAAGTATGTACCTGAACCTCAATAATTCCGCCACTTAATTTACATGTATTCTTTTTCATACTATATCTAGCGTTACAGTGCAATCAGAGTTATTCACATCAATTGAAAATTAATCGTGGCTAAACAATATTATATCACAATCAAATTCATCTCGAACAGCTCGCTTTTCCGGGTCGCTCCAATTGGAAACGGCGGTCGGGCCCGCAAATATAGAACGTTTCAATAAGTTAATTGAGCCGGAGACAAATAAATTCGTTGCCCGAAGCCGCGGACTTTCTAATCGCGTTTGTCTCGCTATCGTTGTAGTAACGTAAGGACTGATACGGTTCCGCGACACACAGACTCGGCCGGTAATGTAATTTACGTCGGCGGAAGTGGCTTCGAGCAACCGTTGGATTTTCATCCGGCTATGACGTTTTAATGCGTTCCGCGGGCACCAGCCGCGGTCGCTGTTTTCTATTGTCGTCTTTTCGAAAATGATTTATTCCGGCGCTTGTTCCCCACTTTTGCGACACAGGGTAGCGTTCCTGAATCGATGCATGCCGAAGGGTGTATCCGAGACAACGGGCTCGCTCGTCAGCAAACTCGGTTTGGAAAATTTCTACAAGGTCGGTAGCTACATTTTCAGTAAAACTCGATTACAAGTACGTATTGTGACCGTGTTTGAACGTAGATTGTTTTGTGCTTAACCATCACGGCGCGTGGCCATCGGGTTGCTAAACAATGGTGGACGGCGCGCGAAGGGGCGGCAACCCTTAGCTAAACCAGCGGGGTGCGGTCAAAGTAGAAAATCCCGTTTGATCGATTGCAACTGCTAAATGTAGTCTCGCTTAGATTATATATATATATAAATTGCTGTCTCGCGATAATAGATATTATTAAGACGTTAGAGGAATGGATCGACATCGACGATGCTAATTGGCGAGATAAGTATAGCAGTTGGTTAGTCGATTTTAGTTGACCTTACCCTGCGATTCCCGTGCTAATTAATTCCTCCCAGCAATGAGGGGTTAACGGATAAATGTTATAGAATAATATTATAAAAAAGCGTGTACCTAAAATTTGTCCCAAAAAATATATGTAGACACAGTCTAGTGTCTAACTATGCGGTACATGCAATTTATTCGTAATAACAATTTACATTTTTTATTCGTTCATTTTATTTCGACTCGGTCCCGAAATATTCGAAACATATTCAAATTAAGGTACACGCTTTAATCATAATATACTCTATAAAAATAGCTAATTGGTTAACTCGTGCCCGAAGCAAAGCGTTCGGCGGATCCAGAAACAATTTCAATCATTCCGAAACGTAAAATATAAAACCGATAATGGTAGTTCCAGCGTAAATGCGCAGCAGCCGGTAGATCGTTCGGTAAAAACTGTCACATTAAGTCGATTTACAGTTTCCACAAAAGGGACTGCCGCGGAAGCGAATTACGTTATACCGTTTAACCCCCCCCGAACTGTTAGGGTGGAGTTAATTAAACCTCGATCAGGAAAATGGGTGGACACCTGCATGCTACTCGTCCGACTAAACGCGTGACGTTCTCCGCAACGTTGCCACTCCCTCCCCCCGCCGCCGATTCGAAAATCTAAACAATCGTAACGCAACCGTTTTTGTTTCTCGTCGATCCATGTTTCTTCTGTGTTCCGTTCATCAGGCGAGCGCGACCTTGTGCATGAAGCTTGAAAATAGATTAGGCGCTTGAGCGACCGGAAACACGTCGGTGAAATTAGCGTATATATATATATATTGAATAGTAAACGAAAAATTGTACGAGCGCGTCGCTAACGGATGCTGGAAATATTTCAGGAGGCGTCGATGGACCTTACCGTAGCATGGCGAGAACTGATCTATCTGCTGCTTATAGCCTTAGGTATGCGGTTTAACGAGCCACGGTGGCGACCGTAATCTTCGATCCGGCATTCTTCTAATTTTTTCTCGGATGACTTTCAGGTATCTCGCTCGCCATCTTAATTGCGTTCCGGTATATGGTACAGTGGGTCATTTACATTGTCTTAATCGGCGCCATTCTCGCCTGTATCGGTGGCTCGGCGTATCTCTGGTAAGCGCATCCCTTTTCCACCGAGATTTATCTAGACACGATAGACCGCGTGACCGGCGATATAACGGGACGCAACCGCTGCCGTTCCACCACCATCTTTCGGTTACTCTATCGCCCGGCATTATGTTTCTTTAGGCTCGCGTGGTACGCCGAGAAGAAGCTGGTCGACGCGCACCAAATACTTGAGGAGGAGTCCAGCCAGACGGCTTACCTCATTTATGCAATAGCTTTGTCCACCGTCACTGTAAGAATCGCTCCTTCTCTCAGACACAAACTGTATAGACTAGTCCACGAACTGCGCAGGGTGTACCGCACGACTCCAATCTTCCAGACCATTGTTATACAATTTTCACTTATCTTGTTTGCTTTTCTTTGACATTTTGAAATGTGTGTGCATAGCCGACACTTTTGTTGATAATAGCTCCTCTTATTATCAGAGTAGTTCACGATATCGGATAAATCGAATAAAAATCTGTTTGTGCATAAAATTTCAATTTTGTTTGAATAAGAATTCATTCGTACAGGAATTGATACTGAAAATTGATTTGAATAAAAGATAGATTTCATAAAAAATATTTGAATCAATGCCTTAGGTAAATTTTTATTCGAAACACTTCAAATAATGCGTTACTCTGCTCAAAAATGTTGAGTATAACAAAAGAGATTTTCTGATTGTTGAAGAGCATCATTTTTGTCTTTGTTAAATACTGTATTCTGAGTAATGCAATAGTATACGAGAGCAAACATTTAATTAAAACTTGTAACAATAAGTCGACATTCAAGTGACCCTCAACTTCAAGTAATTCTTGAAGAAGTAACTGAATAAATTAAATGAACGAAATTACTGAACAAAAGGTCATTATCAAAACCATGGATAAAGAAAATTAAATTTGAATTGACTAACAATCGTGAAGTAATAATTCAACTGGACTCGTCCGAGTACACCCTGTTCAAGAACAAAAACAATAATTAGCTATGATTACGAAAGTTGCTGAATTCAGACATCCTTTATGTCGAGACATTATCTTTGCTGTTTCAATAGCTCCGTTCGCAAACGAGAAAAATTCGGTTTCCTTTAACCGGAACCACTCTCATAATTACCAGTGAATATCGTAGGACTTTGCCGAGCTTCGGTCGCAGCAAAATTAATGTCCGTCCGCTGACGTTTGACTAGAAACTAGCAGCGTTTAAACTTCGGACTCCCAAGAAACTACCGAATTCTCGGGAGCGAGGAAAGTTTCGCGTACTCAGTTTGCCACGATTTACAGGTCATCACGCTTCTGATCGTCCTGGTGATGCGAAAAAGAATCGCCCTCGTGATGCAGCTGTTCCGCGAAGCGGGGAAAGCGGTCTACGCGATGCCGGCCCTGCTTCTCCAGCCGATATACGTAAATATTCGATAACAGTGCGATACACGGCGCCTCCGTGAAAGTAAAAGGACACCTCGGCCGCGTTTAGCATGTGAAATCATCCGGAGTATTTCAAAGAATTTTCCAGGGAACAATCTTTGCACTTGCGTTGACATAATTAGAACATAACACTCGGTGAAAAGTATATTAAACTTCGAATCTTTATTTATTTGCTAATATATATTCTACACTTGTAAGTAACTTATAGTAACTTTATCATTAATTTCCATGGGACGAGTAAAAATGTTAGAATCTGTGTCTCACGTCGCCACGACTCTGACCCATTATTGTTGAAATTCAGAAAGATATGAAGCAATAACAAACACGATATTCGCGCAACAAAACTTCGCGGCGCGGCATTAGATTCGTTGTTGCTCGAAGTGCGTACGTGATTGCGAGTAACGACAGAAAGATACGGTAACAGGTGTGGGGCGCACCTTGCCGTTTATATTCATATGCAAACGAGTACGAAAACTTGGGTACTTTCGCGGCTACGCATAGGCTACCGAAAACCGATGGAATCCGTGCTTACAGACCTACCTGCTGATCGGTTTCACGGTGTGCGCGTGGGTGTACTGCATGCTGTGGATCGAGAGCGCCGGCAACATCTACAAGAACAGAAAGGATCATTTCCACTACAGAAAGGACGGCCTCTTGATCGTAAGTGTAGCGATCCGACGGCGGCTGTTTTCGCCGTGATAGCGAACTGCGAGAGAGGCAGGCATTAAATCGCGCGTACCGGCGCTGTGCGCCTGTGTGTGTGTGTTTCCAGGCGGCCAGGTGGTACAACTTGTTCTTCTTTTTCGTGACCTGCGAGTTCCTGCTCGGCTGTCAGCACGTTGTCGTCGCCTGCGCGGTCGCACGGTGGTTCTTCACCAGGTGACACTTTGATCAATATCGTAGTTTGCCGGTGGATTGCTTCCCGCGCGGCCGGGGAAATCTCCATGGACACCGTTCGCGGCCGCCTAACCGCGCTCACGGATCCCCGCAACGCGAATAATCCTTCCGTTCCCGATATTCTTGGATCGGACCCCGCGACTTAACTCGATCTTAGCCGCGGCCAATCTCACCGCCGACACACACGAACCGGTCGTTTAATCGTGCAACGAATACGGATACGATCGCGCTGGATCGCCGGAAGAAAGTCCCACGAATGACAATCCGTAGGAACCAATTCCACCGGCCCCAGTGTAATCGCTTCCCGATTAATCGAATTCTTAATTGTCCTCGTTTATGCGCGCGGTGCCTGGGCAGGGAAATGCCTCGATTAACGACCGCTCGGAATCGCGGAAAGCAATCCGGCTCCGTGGACGATAAACTTCTCCGTTCAAAGGTAATATTTTCTGTTTTTTTTTTCTTTTTTCAGGGACAAGAGGCGGCTCTCGTTCGCTGTAACGCGCGGCTTCGGCTATCTCGTGCGATATCACTTAGGTACGGTCGCGTTCGGCGCATTGGTTATTGGTATAGTTCGGTTCATAAGAGCGATAATTTCCTTCGTCCAAAATCGCCTGAAGCAGTACGATAACGACCTAGTGAGGGGAATATTGTGCTGCTGTCAATGTTGCCTCTGGTGTTTCGAGTGCGCTCTGAAGTTCCTCACCAGGAACGCTTACATCGAAACAGGTATTAACTGCTTAAGCACGCCGACGTATCCTCGCGCGGATATATATCTATTCGAGCGTCTGCCGTGTTCCGGTGAGTACACCGAAAAATTAGCGAACCAGACGCTCGAAGCCCGTCGATACATTAATTTCGTTATATTAATTCTCTGGGCGTCTTCGTCATCGTTTTGATTGGTTTACCAGTTCCACCGTTAAATTCAATCGGTTCTGCGTGCTGCCTTGTGCAACGACATCGTGTACAGGGAATTTCAAAGTTATGGCCCGGGGATGTATTCGATATTTTTGATAGAATTTTCAATATCGTACTATACATCTTTACATTTTACTTCTCTGTCATTTGAGAGATTTTAGTAATATTTCTAGATGTACTGTATTTCTATAATTATTTATTTAAGTCGTTATAAATTTTGACTGAGGAAGGAGGAATATCATTATTTATTCTCCGTTTACAGTAGATATATTTATTACACCTTCGTTTTAATGAATTAGGTTAAAAAAGGCTTGATTATATTTTCGTAAAATCTTCAATTCATATCCTCTTCTTGTGTTAATAATTTTTGAACTCGCTGTACATGCAACATTTAGAAGGACATTTAAACATCTGGAATAGTTCTAACCGCAATAACGATTTTTCTAGTTGATTGTTAATTAAATATGCTCAACTGCTGAAAAGCTAGAAAACGGAATGTTAAGCGAAATAAAAATTCTCTGCACTACTCACAATGCACAGAACCTTCGCGGATAAACATTTCTGCTCTTAATAATTTCAATCATCCAGAAGTAACGCAACAATATATTCAAATTTTTTGAATCCTTGTTTGCTGCTTTGTATTCAAGCTACTCTCTCTCTCGTGTCTCGTAACCGCATAAAATCCTCGGTCTGCTAGTGGCAAATATAAAAATTCTCTCCGAAAAAAGAGAGCAGCTCGCATCCGGCGGAATGAAATAGATTTTATGGAGATCAAGGAATATTTTAAGGTCCGGCAATGTTGCGCGAGGCATCGCGCGGCGTCATTTCGCGCACGGTTGAATAAAGAATCCCGGAGAATGGTCGCGCGAACGAAATAGCCGAGGGATACGCGGCCCGATAACGAAATGCACAGGTTTAAAGACGCGATAACGCGTGCCGGTTGCAGCGATCTACGGGTGCAACTTCTGCACGGGCGGCAGGAAGGCGTTCACCGCTCTGTCGAGCAACATTTTAAGAGTCGCCGCCATTAACAGCGTCGGCGACTTTGTCCTCTTTCTGGGAAAGGTTCTGGTCGTTACATTAACGATCGTCTCGGGCATTTATCTGATGCAGGTACGCGAGCGCTAGCTTCTCGAATATATTCGCCCGGGCAGTCTCGCGAGCTCCTAATTTTCTTCTGCACTTAGAAAAAGGATGGCCTGCACCATCCGTGGGTGCCGATAGTGGTGGCCGGGCTGTTCGCTTTCCTCGTGGCTCACTGCTTCATCTCCATCTACGAGGTAAATCGATCCGTGGCCGTGTAAAAAAAGAAAGAAGAAAGGACTCTTTTCAGAGATCGCGACCGTTTAACACCGATTCCCGTCTGTTTCAGATGGTGATCGACACCATATTCATCTGCTTCTGCGAGGACTGCGAGAAGAACGACGGCATCAGTAGGCCGTACTTCATGAGCCGCGGTTTAATGGTAATCGGTGCCGAGACGTCGATTCTCGCTAATCGGGAATCGATATTTAATAAGGTCCCTTTTGTTCCAGGAATTCGTCGAGAACAGCAAAAAGGCGCTGAATTATCTGGATCACCCGCCGTCCAGCCCTCATCCGTAATAATAACCGAAGACCATCTGAATCGCAGATTCAGCGAATGAGCGGTTCACGCCTCGCAGAAAAAACAAACAAACAAACAAACACCACTTCCTGTCGCGCTGTACTACTCTTCCGCGAGTTTTAATAAACGGGTTGGAGCGATTCTCTCGGCTTTCATTTACATGTTGCCACGTGGAGGAAGTCTGCCACGAGCCGCGGACAATTTTGATCGACGTATGACCTCCTTCCGTATCTCGGCTCCCCGGGCAGGAAGATTGAGAAGGAACCGGAGGATAAGCGAGATAAGCGGGCCAGAGAAAGCTCGCCGCAGAAAAGACTGATCAAATTGAAAGAGCGGTATTGCAGCACGGAGGCTGGTCTAACCCTGGAGTGGATTCGGCGCGTTGCGACTCTGTTACGCGGTCGCCGATCTAAGAAAGAACCCTAGAATAATCTTGTCGTTCGAGTCTTCTGGGCGCAGACTCGTCTAATTGGATCGGCGTCGTTACTTCCGAGGAAGTTTGTTCGTGCAGCCATCTTGAATATCGGGCTTGAAAAGAAGGAATCCGTCGACCCAGGCCCGGACAGCTCAATTACTCAGTCAAGAGAAGACTTGTCCAGTATTCTGCTCAGTCCATTCTTTCCTCCTCCCAGCCGCCGCGCGCGCGCCGCCTTCGAACGGTAGACAGATCAAATTGTCTGGGACTTAATCCTCTCGCTTCGAGCGTCTGACATATCCGGCGTCCGCGCACGATTCCGGCGCGCGCTTCCGTTCAGTGACAACACTTCCGCGGACCGGACTCTCGAAGCGAGAAAGGGTTAAGCTTACCTCTCCGTGCCGCGCTGCACATAAGTTTAGACGGCGTCGGTAACGCGCACATTGTTCTTCCACGGTGGACGAACGGCAATTGCTTCTGTCGTCGCCTTTTCGACTCGCCGACCTCGGCCGATCCGTCAGCGGCCGCAGCTTACACGATAGCGTACATACCAGCAGCGTTCACATTCCCGTAAACGATGTTCTACGATGTTCCACGATGTTCCACGATCAGCGAAGAGTTCTTGTATTTTTTTATAGACGATCTTCTCTGAACGACGCGTTTAAGCTAGATTTAGTGGCGCCGTTTTCTGTGCGTTTACCACGCTCGGTATCAGCACCGCCACTGTCACGCGGTGCCGTACTTTATGTGTACAAGCATAGCGTTCCCTTGTTACATGACGCATAGATAGCGATCAAATTTACTTTCCAGTATTCGACATGTAGTAGACGAGCGGACTCTACTTAAGAAACGAGTTTACTTAACGCGCATAGATTGCTAATAGTATATACGTGTAATGTATATATATGTAATAAATGTGCTTCGAATTTTCGATCGCTCTTGAAGTGTCTAGAAGTCTAGATTAAAATTGAAGATCTGCTTCGGTGTCTAAAAGTTTAATAGATTCATTCGCGTTCGTGTGCGTCGAGTGCGACGTGTAACGAAGGAATGCCGTGCGGTTCGGATAGCAGAGGCGGCGAGGAACCGCCGCGAGATGCGCGCGAACTAGGGGATATTTTGTAAAAAATAGTTTCGAACTGGACATTGGAATTGCCGCAGGAAAACAGTTTGAATGGCTGCCAGGAATGGCGTGCGCGCGGCATAGATCAAAGGTGATAGCGCGAGCAAACTGCGCGCGGGCAGATACGCGTCGCGATAATGCGCGACTATCCGGGTAATTGCGGGTACATCGATCGCCACGTTGTATATAGTTTTTCACGCGAGCCAGCCCACCAATGATGTGTCTCCTTCACGTATGCCACACGGTTTTTTTTTTGATAATCGATTCGCCCGCGGCGAACGAACTCGATTCCCGAACGCGGAAGCGCGCCCGCGTCGATCGAACAACCGATAGTATTACGATTTTAATAAAAGAAATCATTTGAGAGTAAGCTACCTGTCGCATTTTTCTTAAACAACGCTGTATTTACGATGCAACCGTAATCGTAACGCTGAAGCATGCCGAGCACTAGAACTGGTTTGCCCTCGTCTTACGTAAGTTATAAGATATTGCATTTACTTAGTGCTAAGTGCAATTTGTACTAAAATATATTCTTGAATAAAAGATTTCGTTAATCATTTTCCACGAAAGCGTCGTTGTGATTTCAATGATCCTGGAATAGAATAGATCGGTCTGTTGACCGGCGATGGAAACGTTTGGCGAAAACTCATTTTACACATTATTTTATCAATAACAATGAAGCAGATGGAACATTTGATACTAAGCGGAAAACTTACTTTGTTCGAAGAGAATGATCCAGTCTTTCACACAGGTGGCTCAAAACAAATAGTTGTCGAAAAGAAATGAGCATACATTCAAAACAGTATTCGCGATGATTTATTAGCAGTGCACCGCAACGATCGTCAAACAAAATAATACTGTAAATTTAATTACCTCTCGCGGCGGTATTTCTTCTTATCGTCTAATTAAAAGGAAAGCGACCTCGAACAGTCGCAGGGAACGGAGAACAGGATGGGTCGTCACAGCAGATCACGAAGTTCGTTACTTTTTCATTTATTCGATTCGGGCACACAGTTATTGCATGAATGATTATGCGTGCCCGTCGCCGAAGGATCGCTCCTCCGTTTCGGGCACGCAAGTGGGTCGTTTCGTTACACTCAGCTGGCAGTTAACTTGGGTCGACATTTACGAAATCTAAAGCGGATACTTTGTCGTACATATGTATGTGTATGCTCGCCATTATTCATTTTTCCTCCTGCTCCTTCCTTTCTTTTTTTTTTTTTATTAGCGTTTTCGTGACCGAGACTTGGGCGCTTTGATGGATCCGTGTATGTGGTATGTTTATAATGCGTGTCTATCTCTCTCTCTCTCTCTCTCTTTCTCTGTGTGTGTATGTATTAGACTCGTGTTGTACAGCTTGATCGCGTTGGTTCCGGTGGAAAAAAGATTCACTTACAAAAATTACCTCGGGACATTGTACTATGTGTGGCGTCGTCGTCGTCGCGACGACTGCAACGGGACTAGCGAACATGAGTTAGCGTAACACGGCGCTTCGCCTCGCGAAGCAGCTTTTCTCTTGGGGGAGGGTGGGGGGGAATAGGCGCGATGCTCTCCTTCGTTCCTCCGAAAGAGATCCCTCGCAAACACGAAAATATCTCTTATTTACCATATAGATATAGTCTCCGCCGGGAGTGACACAGCGCGACGATTCGCCGGATCACCTTCCGCAGGTGGGGTGACAACAACTTTAATGTTCCGGTGCCGCCAGGTGTCACCAACAATGTAAGAAACGTTCCGAGACACGAACGCGCCACGTTCGCTCGAATTTCGCGCGACTCGACACCCGGCAACGCGCCGCTGGTTCCCGTGTAGCTTTTCCGCTGAACGAGCGAGATTCAAGGGTCATGGGTCTGCTCTTTGCCGCGCCTCCATCGCGCGGAATCGTTCTAATGCCCGTTCGCACCTTCCCGCCGATACTCTGGGGACTCGAGATCTAACGGAGCGTGACCGACGCGCGTTGGACGTCGACGGAGTCCGCTTCGATTTCGCGATTCCGCTCCACTGATTTCGGAGCTAGGATCAGGATCGTCGCTTTGATCGTCTCGCCGAGTCGTGGTCGCATGCGATGCAACGCTTCCAACCGAGTTTTATTGTACAATTTGTTCAGTCTTAACCCATTGGACAGGCGAAAAATCAGAGAATCGGGGATCGTCGGCAGTGACGACTGGAAAGGACCGCCCCCTTCGCGGGATGTGTAATAAACGGGCGTGTGCGGGAACCCGGAAATGTCGGGCAACGACGGAGCCCCGAAAGTATCTTGCGATCTCGGGTAGACTCTAATTTGCCTCTCCGGAATACTGGCGAACCATGAAGCTATTGAGTTGTGAGACATTTCTGACGTAAAGAGTGTTTGAGCATCTTGAGAACCGGCGTAGTCCCAGAATATTATTTACCCCTTCAAAATGTTCGAAAATTCCACAGATCTCCAACTATGAGACACTTTCGCTACACAACCCAATCCGACCCGAATATTTGTGAATTTTGTGGACAAATACAGTCTCAAATTGTTACCGATCTCTTCGAAATTTTAGCGAATCTCGCAACCCTATCCTAATCCGACATTTGACGATTTTCTGATCAACATGTTACACGCCTCCCGTAAAATTCTGGAAAATTTCAAAGATACTTTCGGAATCTGAGGCTCGGGTCCCCGACAGTTTCGGATTCTTTCACATCTCCGATAATAAATAAATTGCTGCGTCAGGCTACGCGTGGCTCGGCATACGCGATCGCGCGCTCGACGCGCTGGGCTGCTATTCTCTCGGACTATTAGGGGTCTACGGTTCGCTTCGACGAGGAAAGGATCGGAACTTGAAGATCGAAATCGTGATTTTTCGGAAACGGTGATCGCCGTTCGTTTTATCGCAGACTTTATGGGTTGCGGACAGTTTTATTGATTCGAGCATGCACCGGTACCGTCGAGATGGTTTTATGGTAGAGGTTTTCATCAGTGTGATACGTGCCTGTCGTATTCTTGCCGAAAAGGGAAATCGAAATACGCTCTTGGTCTCTTTACGAAGACTGCGGATGTTTATGCAAAATACGATAGTGGGCTTTTGTCTATGTAAAAATATGTATAATGACAATTTTCTTTACGTAAATAATTTCACGGCGGGTTTCTTGTATAAATGTCTATTGATTTAGAGATTCAACTTTAAAAGCGATGATCATTGATTTTCTTGCACCCTGGACTATCCGACTCAAATTCTTTATTTTGGCACCAATTGGAACACAAGTGCAGAGCACTTTATATAGTAAAATTTTAGTAGATCGAAAGTAATATATCCACACCCTCCAAATCGATTAATTTTCTTGCAAGCGTCTAATCTCAGCTACATCATCTTAACTGCATAAACTCCACAGTCTGCTCTCGATCGGTGCTTGGACCTTGTCATCGAGATACTAGGTTGCAACTATTCCCTATACCCTGATATGGATTCCCATCTTGCTATGTCGCTAAGAGTGACAATCTACGACGGACACAGTCTTCTTCGAAGGATGAGCGAGGAATGGAGACAATAGAAAACACTTCGTGAGAGATGCAGACAGGTATCGCACGCTCGCGAAATAAAACGTTGAGACAATCAAATAAAAGATGAGATTCGAACTGATCCCAACAGAGGCAGTATAGTACTGGAGTGGTCAACTTTCGATGCACAAAATTTCTAGCATCGACATCGACAACCTCGAGACCGACGGTACCAGAGTAACAATGCAAAAAAAATCGTTTCGATCTTCAATGGATGTACCGATCGCTGATACATATAAAAAAGGCGGGTGGGGGGGATGGTGAAAAACGCGCGCAAAGCGATAATTCTGCCGAATGACCTGCATTCGATCTTCGAAGCAGTCGAATCCCGGAATCCAAGAAGCTCCGCGGGCAGGATCCGTGATCGACGCGCCGGCAAGATATGCTTCCGATTTGTCATGGATCATCGTTCCCGGCGTCGCGTTCAGCCTTCGTCCAGTCGCGATCGCTTGACCCTCCGACGAAGCTGGTCCGCGCCTTGATTCGACAACGACGAGGAAGGTGTCACGCGGCGCTCAGCCGGCAAGCGCGCGGACACTCGCCGCCGTTCGTGTGCCGATGCGTCGTCTTCAACAGGCTTGACGAACTTCGCGGCGGGAGAGTTGAGTACAAAATGTCGAGAGTCGGTGAGAGCAGCTCTCGTTGGGATCCCTCGTCATTCCAAGTCGTTTCTATTCCCGTAACGTGTTCCGATTGCAATGCGAGCTGTCGTTCTGTCGTCGTTTCTCCACTCTGTTTGGTCCTAGAATGTATCTTCTCAGTCGAATAGTAATAGCAGTGTGCACAAGAAACATTGTCTAAATGTACCGAGCGGTTAGAAGCTTCGAGAACTTCCAAAAGGAGGCTCGTGGTGCTCCCAGGATCTAAAGATCGTCTACGTACGCTACGTTTCAATTTGAACTCTCCCCTCGATCACGCTGGATCCGAATACAAAAGATCGTGAAACCAGTTTCGTTTAAATCGTAATAATACTTCGCTGCCACGGCTCGCCGACTCGAAACCGGAACCTCTCCGAGGCTTCAGGACTCCCTGGCGATCCTTCCCTGAGGGGGCCGAGGCTCCTTCTTCCATGTCGTTCTATTCTTCGCGTATAGCACCAGTGACGACGCTTTCATCGAGTTCGCGTATGCGTGCGCCGAATCGATATGCACATTATACAAATTCGATGTCGTTTTGCTTGGAACCGTTCGCGGTTTGTTCCGCCAGGGTTCAACGGTACGTAGGAAAATACTACGGTGATCTTAAAGAAGAACAGAAAAGGGTAGGGGGGGCAGATAGATAAATAATAGAGAGGGGGCAGCTAGAGGAAGACCGTCCACGATCGCGGCACCTCGACGTCCGCGTAACGTCAGGATGATTTGGTTGCGTTGCTACCTCGATTCGCTTGGTTCGCGTGACACGCTTTTAAATAATGATAATAATATTAATCGTAGTCAATAATAATAATAATAATAATAATTATCATATAATAATATTAATAAACTCTGCAATATTCAATATAGGTTTGTTCACACGGACTAGATACACTTCCCGACGAGCGACCGATCGATCGATGCGCTCTCTATTCCCTCTTGACTCGACCCTTGTGCTCGTCGACACGCATCGTTCAAGGCGCGCGCTTGGAGAGGGTTAAAGAGGGAGGTGGGCAGGACGAGGAGGGACGAGGCGGAGGTGGTGGGAATGAGCCATGAATCGGTTGAATACATTGACCATTGACGCATGCCGCGCGTAATCACCGGGGTCGTGGCTAACGATTACCACAATCTCGCGTTCGGATGATCCGTTCGCTTGTAACTCTACGAATCGCTTCACGTCTGCACACTCGTTGTGTCGTTACGGCCGACCTTTTACGCAACAGCGTGTCTCTCCGCGTTATTAGAAAATAGATTGCACTTGGTGATAACCACGTGGCCTCTCTCTCTCTCTCTCTCACACACACGCACACTCTCTCTCTCTCTCTCTTTTTCTCCGACTTCTCTCCCAGTCCCCGCGTGTCCCGCTCCGTGCCAGTAATCGTTAATTCATTGTAGCAAAGGAACATTGCGACGCGTTCATTGTCGAATCGTTCGATTCTTGTTCCGCGAGTCGCACGGTGATTCGCATTTCGCACAAAAACCATAGCTTCACACGAGATTCAGAAAATCTTAGTTAATTCATTTGCCCAAACTCATCCGAAATAAAAAAGATCCATCTGTCGAATAAAATATAGAAAATTACCAGTCGATCGAACGGATATTGCTAACAAAATATGACGTTCTATTCGATTCGAGGTGAACACATTCTTAGCTTAACAAATAAGTAGTTACATAATATCGCCGAAAAATTTTATATGACCCCGAAGCTATGGTTTTCGGTCTAAACCACTCTCGTTTCCCGAAACACCGTGCATCGGTCCGCTGGCAGTTGTTGCCGCTTTATCAACAGAGGCTGCAGCACTTGGAGGCATCGCCTAGGTGAATGTGACAGACCGTGGGCAGCGCGGTGCACCCTTTTCCCACGACGCTCTCCTGCACCAGATGCGACAGACCGAGGTTCTGATTGATGTCGCCGTCGCTGCCGCGGTGCTGGTGCTTCGCGTCGCACCACTGCCGACGTTCCCGCCACTTCTCGTCCGCCGCGGTGCAAAACAGCATGGACTTCGGCGAGGGCGGGCTGACACGGTCGCGGGCGATGCTGCCGCAGGATCGAGCCTTGTACAAGCGTCCTTTGCCGAACAAACCTGGTAGAGGCACGCAGAGCTTCTTGTGTACGGCGAAGTAGCGACTCAGCAGCCGAATCTTCCTGTTCTTGCAGTCGTTTCTGTTCATGGAACCGTTCCTATTCTCTTTATCGTTGGACGGTATCTGGTTCCCCGAACCACCATTAATGTCCCACCTATCGTCATAGCACATCTCGATTCTCTGACAGCAGTCCCTCTGCGATTCCTGCTTGTTGCACCGTCCGTTCGGGCTGCACCTGTTCTGGCCGTTCGAGGGCGACGACAACGAGGACTTGCCAGTGCTCAGGGACCAGCTCTGCAGCAACCTCTGTCCGAAGCCCTTGGCCTTCTGCATGGTGGCCGCCGCGTGGGACATTGTCTGCGCGATGTTGTGGGACCCCGTGCTGCTCTGCGACACCGAGGACGACGACGAAGATATACTTTGCACCCCTAACACGGCCGAGTTTCTTGACACGTGACACTGGTTATGACACGACGAAGGCGCTTCGGCCTCTTGCACCTCGGTGATCCGGTTCAACGACTGACTCTCCCTCAACCGCGTCTCTCCGGCTTTTCTTCTGCCCGCTCGATGCCTTCTACCAAAGATCACCTGACTCTCCCCGGACCGGTGCCTCCCGCCGGTCGTAGTGGTAGTTTTGGTGGTCGTGTTAGTCGTGTTTCCATTGTCGTTCTGATTCGTTTCGTTCGAAGGCTCCGTCGCGTGCTCCCCGTTCCCTACGCCTCCGCCACCACCGCTTCCGCCACCACTCCCTCCGGGGTCTTGAGAATCGCTGGAGTCGTCGTGGCTGTCGCGTCTGGAAGGCAGTTTCGCAGACGCGCCCAACTTGTGCGCCCGCTTCTTCCTGCTCTCGCTGTCGTCGTCGCTGGCGTCCGAGCTTGAGCAGGAGGTAGTGCGTGTCTTGTGGAACTTGCTCCGTTTCTGATCATACCCTGAACTCCTTACCACGCGACACTTGGAGCTGCCGCTCTCCGGCGTCGGCACAGCGACCCTGTCTCCGTCCTCCAGGATCTCATTCAGGGTCAGCTGAGGCAACGTCGTCGAGGTGCTGCTCGGCGACGGCATCGTCTTGTACTTGGGTGTCAAGGTTAATACACCTTCGCTTAGAGCCACAGGGTGAAGCGGGATAGACACCGTCGAGGCCTCCGTCAAAATGGTCGTGGTAGTGGCGACCGTGCTAGAGTCGGACGGTTTCGCTGGCAACGCGGATTCCAGAGAGCACCCAGCCGACCGGTGTTGCGCACCCATCCTCCACTTATTCGGTGGCACGGGTCCCACCGGTTTCAAGCACTCGGTCACTGACATTGGCCTGCTTTCCGTAGTAGTTTGCTTTCTCGCCCAGCCAGGCGGGTCCCCGAGACGGTTCTTCAGGTTCTCCTGGTAGGTGGAGTCGAGCTTCGCCGGCGCAGGCACTTTCTCGAACATGTTGCTCGGCTGGGGCCTACCAGGCGCGTTCAAGTGGTTCGGCGGAGCGACATCGTTGCCGTTGCCGCTGCTCGGACTCGACAGCCTCTCCTCCATGTCACTGATGACGGACACGACGCTGCCATCCTTCGGCGGCGCGGCCCGCTGAAGCTTCAGGCTCGGCTTCTCCGGCAGCTGGGACAGCCGGTCCTGCAGTATGTGAGAAAGCTTGCCCTCGGAGCGCGAGCCGCGCCGATTGAACGAGTTCAGCGCGGAGTTGCTGCCCCGCTCGTCGCGACCCGAACACGAAGACACGTCGTCCTCGTCCTCGTCCTCCTCCTCCTGGACGATACTGCATTTCCGAGTGCGGACGTTCTGGAACTGAAAAGGCCATCTTTTTTCTCACGGGAGGAACGCTTTCTTGGCAGAGCCGGCTCGAGCATCTGCCATTGTCGCGGCCCGCCAAGCGGTTCCTGACGGCGCGCTGTCATGCGAATACATACCTGCGGCACATCGCCCGGCGTCCGTGGCACGCTCAGCAACGACTGGTTTACGGTGGTCAATGAATTTTGCTCCGTACGCAAGTTCGTTGCCGCGTCGTCTTGTCTGCTGAAAATAACCGGACACGGTGTTAGACGCGCCGTAGCAGCGCGCTCGCGCGGATCGTTTGATTTGTTACGAGTTAATGATCACCGAGCATACTTAGCCGAGACGTTCAGGATTTCCGGCCGGGACTTCTGCACCTGCTCTTGACGGTGAGCCCGGAGCTTCCTCTCCGCCAGCAAGAAATACGTTGCCGTTATGTGGTTGTACTCGTTATTGTCGAGGGCACTGTGGACGAGATGAACAATTCCTTCAGTAGTTTGCCTTTACCAGTTATCTAATCTTTGGCATTCTAGTTCGCTAATTATTGTAACTATTTGCGCATATATATGTGGCAATAGATTACAATTAAATAGAAATTAATTTCTTCCTTCAATCGTTTCAGTAAGTCAAGTAGCCGGCTTATTTTTTCCATAACCGAAGAAAATCCGCAGCTCCGATAAAAAAGTAAATTGGTGGAAAGCCAACAATTACGAAGGACGTAATTTTTAAGGATTCGGAATTCAATACCAATTAAGGAATAGCTATAGAAGCCAGATCACATCCCGCAGTTCTTTCGTCGTCCATATTATAACAATAAGCAACACTTGATCAGATTCCGTCAAGTGTTCGAATACTTATGGCCCGTGGCGTATATATATGCGATCGATTGACACAGTGAATGGTATAAGTGGCGGGGCTTGAATTGCGTTCTTTTCGAGAGGAGCCACCGGCATTTCACAATGGATCGAACACCAGTTCATTCGAATCCGGTCTACTCACTCCAATATTTCTTCTTTGGTGGCGATGTTGCCGTTCACCATCTTGATGATTATATGATTATGATGATCGTCGGAGACCTGTTGCCTGGACACGAGCGGCAACGCTTCGACCGAGTCGGAGTCGGTGCCGATCGCCAGCCAAGGATCGGCGGCGATCTCCTCGAGGGTCGCTCTGCCCTCCGGTTCGCGGACGAGCATCTTCGCGATCAGTCGTTTGCAACCGTCGGACACGTGCGGCGGTATCGAATACTTGCAGTCCATGATCATCGTCAACGTCTCGCTGTCGTTCGCCTCTTGGAACGGCGCTTGACCGCACACCAGCATGTACAAAATCACCCCGAGCGACCAAACGTCTGCAAAGAAAAATCACAATGGACGTCCGACTGATAGACCGTCGAAGTTCGCTTAAACGGAGAATCGTTCGGCGAACTGGGGAAGAGATTAAATTGTTCGCGTCCGTGTGTACATACCTACGGCGGGTGCATCGTAACTATCCCCCAGCAGAATTTCCGGCGCCGAGTAGGCTAGCGAGCCGCAAGAAGTTTCGAGCTTCTGACCGGGGCAGAATCTATTGCTGAATCCGAAGTCGGTGAGCTTCACGGTGCCCAGCTTCTCGAAGAACACCACGTTCTCCGGTTTCAGGTCCCTGTGCACCACGTGTAATCGATGGCAATATGATATGGCTCTGACTATTTGCCGGAAATAGGTCCTGGCCACCTGCGGTCGATTAAAAGCGTATCAGTGTACCGTGTACGTTCGACAAAGGAGCTGCCTGCCTCGAGGCTTCCCTCGGCTCGACCAAGGAAAAAGAATCGATCCGACTGCTCGCCGGTTCTGTTTATCGAACACGTTAGCAGTGTTCCTGTTTTCTTGTATATACTGTTTTACATATATTTTTCTAACTTTCCCGATTTTTGTCAAGTTTATAATCAAATTAAATAAAAGCATAGAACCGAGTTAACATTAATTTACATATCACGAATTTTACCTCGTTAACCTCTTGCCTTACTACTTTTAATTTTAGATACTAAAAAAGCAAGAGCATGTGTAAATATCACAATAATTTTTCTTAACAGTTAGAAGAAATTCCTATGGTTTTTACAGATTTAAATACGAGACCCCCAACTTGGTACTAAGTTGAGGGGTTAAAGAGAATGTTCTCCACGAGCGGTACGAGCAGTCGGACGTTTCAATCGCATTGCTCGAATACTATCCCCAAGGGTGCACCGACTCTAAACGCGCAAATTGGTCGTTAAAGCGCTCGGTTTCCTCAACAGCCTACGCGAACATTTTTTTTTTCTCCCCTCCGTGTTACGAACTTGATCACCGATGCGAACCGATAAGAGCGCGCGGACAAGAAAAACATTACATTACAAGATAGTGCAAACGTTTTTCCGGTACGGCCCCCTCCCCCCATTTTTATCTGTCTCGTCAGACGTTCCAGACACATGTTATTATCAATTTATCGCTTTGCGCATCGCGGCCGGCTTCTCATTCACGCGGCTCGAAGATCGTTACGACCCGTGCGTTACCTCCTCGCTGAGCCCGCTATCGTGCCGCATGATGTAATCGTAGAGATCACCGCCATCGCCGAGCTCCAGGATCAGGTAAAGCTTCGTCTGGGTGTCTATCACCTCGTAAAGCCTGACCACGTTCGGATGTTGCACCAGCTTCATGCATCTCACCTGGCGGCGGAAACAAAGAAGATGGTACAGTAACACGCCGGACGGCAGGCGACCATAAACTGGTCAACGACCCCCTTTTTCTCCTTCCTTCCCTGGCCGCCCTCTACCTCCCGGCCCCCCATTATCTCGTTGACCTTAACGAGATCTACAAGGTTCGGAGCGGAATCGTTCCGTAGATCTTTCCTACGCGATATGGCGTCGAACGGATCTTACGCAATCGGTCGTTAAGGTGCGTGCCCGCCTCTCCTCGGCGAACTGAGGCCGGCTCTCAATAGCATTTTTCGACGGCGAGAGCAGTTTGAGAATCGCTGTTCGACGGTGACGACGTTTAACCAGTTAACTGTTTTTTTACGGGCACGCTCGCTGTGAAGAAACGACGATATTTTGTGTAATCATCGTGGATAAAAGCTTGCCGTTTAAATTGCAATTTTAGGGAAAGTTTAAATAGACTCCATGTTTCGATTCCCCCATAAGTGACAACCTATATATTTGTTCTATCATGATTAGACTGCGAATTTGATGCATTTATAACAAGAAGGTGTATTGGAAGAATTCAACAATTTGATTAGGTCACTCGTAACTCATTTTTAAAAATTGAAACCTATAAATTATTCAAGACAGAAATTGCAAACGACGCAAGAAATTGCTATCTTGCACTGAAATTCGTAGTCTATTAACGAATCTATGCATAGTATGATTTAGCATCTTTTCTGCCGCTCCTCTTTTAAAATACAAGCGATTATCAAAGTCTCATAATCGTCACGTCAAACCCAGCTTATTGTTAGTACAAACTAAGGGAAACAGCAAACAGCAGGAACAAAATTTATGTTTGAATTTGCCCTCAAACGAGCATACAATGCCAGAGCATCCTCCAGTACATTGAGAACTCTCAAACGTACCGGCGCGTTCAAAATCGAACGGAGGAAGCCGCTCAAGCTGTCCGACTCTATCCGACTGACTACTAAACCCGGGCGAGTTCGGATCTTGGTCAATTGACAGTTTTAGCACGGTGCCGGCTGTCACTGAGCACACCGACACGCCGTAGCGCCGGGTGTCTGTTTGCACTGAAACGGAAACAATTTCCGCGAGAAGGAGAACGCGGACACGGTAGACGGCCGGTGATTAGAGGCGGGCAAACAGCTCATTTTCGTGCGACGGGGACGGACGATTTGCTTCTCCTCGTCGCGGACAATCTGAATAAACAGCCGGCCGCGGCGACAGCGCAAACATAATCCGGGGGAACGGCGTGTTCGCGCGGAAAGCCTGGGCGGCGATCGTGGAAAAACGTATACGGCGTAGAAAAATTTCCGATGAAATGTGGAACGGTTTCTAATAGAAGGCGGTCCGAAGTAGGCCACCGCAAATAGACAATTTCAGATAGGTAATTACGAGCGGGGGGCAATTCGCGAGCAGGATCGCGAAAGAATCGCGAAGAGTGTGTTCGGTAATTGATAGCGGCCACGCGCGCGGTGTCGCTCGTTCGTTCGCGGTAACGAAAAAAAAAGAAAAAAAAAAGAGCCGTCCGTTGGCAGACAATTTTATTTTCTGCGCGGACAATACCACCTACGGGCGAGGATTTCATACGTTACAACCCGATAGAGCCATTGTTCCGAGAGCAATACGTTCCGCAATCGGATAAATCCCTTCCAATTAATCCTCGATCCGCGAGCGCGCGCGCGCGCGCGCTGCGAAATATTTGCGCGCTGTATGACCAACCAAGCGGATGATATCTTCGCGTCAAAGAGAAATCTAACCTTAACGCTGGATATTAACAAGGTTATGGTACGTGTGGTTGCGGTGGATCCGCAGCATCGCTTTCCAGTCTGTTTAAAACAGAATTTCGTAAGTCGTTTCCCGCGGGGGGGTTATATGTTTATAAAGAAGACGCCTCGAAAGTCGTGAAAGGAACGTTTCAGAGCGTTGAAACGAGGAAAAAGATTTTCGCGGGGCGAGGCTGCGAAAATTCTATTGTCTCGGCCCGTCTTCGAGCAACGAGTCGACCGTAGAACCGTACAGAATGCACGAGAGTTCAAGCGACTTTAAAAATAGGTGCGCATTGATCCAGTCGTTCTAGCGACGAATGTCCCCGAAAATACGCGGAAATCGAGCGATCTAGAAGATTAGAAGATTTTAATAAATAGTTAATACTAAATAATGCTGAATGGTTTATACAGAGTCCCTTGACGAGTAATGCACCTTTTTAAAAAGAAAAAAATAGGGAACGATAAAGAACGAATTGAAAATTGAATTTCACAAAGGAAAAACGAAGAACGTCGACATTCGTTCGACTACTGAATATAGAAAAATAGAAGGTGCAGAGGGCTGTAAAAGAAACTTGAAATTATCATTATTGAAAACTCGACGAATAAGTTAAAATTAGCTTCGTGAAATGCATGGAACGTAATTACCATAACCGTGTACGCAACGCTCATTAATCACTTTCGAAAAAGTCTTGGAAAATGTATTGAAATAGAAACAGCGAATTCTAAATACTTCGAGTAAACCATAATGTTCAGTTTTACGATCAGTATGTGCATAATTATAGATATAAGAAACGGTCATACTTTTATGTTTCTATGCTTTATTATCTCTAATAACAGAAACGTACAAATACGTTGTTTTGTTAAATTTTTCTTTAAATATTTCCTAAATAAATATTTATAATTATGCGCACCGTTCTGTGTTCGTTAAACTGGTGAAATATATAAAATACCGAACTTCGAGTATAAATTCCGAATTCCCGAGCAGCTAAATATAAATACGCGACATGAAGATTAGATTTTCTCCGCACCCCATAGAGTCAAATTTTATATCCTCCTTGATCTACGATTTCTCATCCCCTTTCGCCGAGAACACACATTCGCGCGAATATCTGCACGCTGGCAACAATAAGCACGAAGAATCGTGCCAAAGTATAAACTCCGGTATAAAGTCAAGACTATCATGGCCGAGTAAAATCGAGCAGAAGAGTCTTAATAAAATTCCGCTGGGATTTCGCGTGTTCAACGGTTTGCACGCCGGTATCTCCTAAATCCCCGCAAATTAGCCTCTAAAAACGTGACTGCGCATAAACATCGGGCGGCCGGGCCGATACGTTAGCCAGTTAACCGGATGATTTCTCAACCACGGATACCGGGCGGGCGCGAGGCGCAAGTGGAACCGAGACGATAGGAATCCGCGTCGATTTAACGCGTAACGAGCGCGATTACAATTCCATTTGCATCTATGAATGTAATGTCACGGCGACGATTCAACGTCGGGATCGCAACGCGGTGGCGAGAGAGCAAGCGGGAAAACTCGTCGCGCGCAAGCGGGTATCCGTCGTCGGCGGTTAACGGGTTAAGAAACCCGTCGCGCAGACCAACGTCCTTTGGCACTCGATAAAGCAGCGTCTGAGTGTCGCCCAGACTGTTACATCGCTCCGGGTTTAAATAAAAAGCCTTCTCCCCTCCGTGTCACCACGAGCGCGGGGGCCGAGCACTCGGGTAAACAGAAGGGAGGAAAGGTAGGGAAGGTATTAGCATGCGTTTCGATTTCCTCGACGGCCTCCTTTATGCCGGGGACGTTCTCATTCACGCGACAGCCGGAGGGGAATCAGCGGTGGGAAACAAAAGGTGGGAAAAGAAGGATATACGCGCGTCGGCTCCGCTCGTCGGCGGGACGACGGCCCTCTCCCCTCGTCGTCGTAGTATCGACGAGCGAGAGAGCAACCACCGTTGCTTTTCCCTTCTCCTCCCCCCCTTTCCTCGGCTGAAAGAACGTCTAGGCTTTTCTCTTTGCTCCCTCACCTCCTGAAAGAGGTGCGCTCTCGAGATCTCGTCGAGCTTGCTCTTGTCGATGACCTTCACTGCGACCTTCTCGCCGGTGAAAACGTGCCGTGCCAGCTTCACGACGGCGAAATGACCGCGGCCGAGTGTCTCCTCCAGGTCGTACAGGCCGGCGATCTTGCCATCGTAGTTGCTGTATCCCACCCTCCGATGCATCTCGCGTCCCTGCAACAGAAACCGTGGACGATCAGCTACGAAAACAGAGTTATCATCTACGAACCGACAGCGGATCTCTTTAGGCAAAATAAAAATGTTCCTGGTCGAATATATTTAGAACAGAAGACTCGCCAGATGAAAATACAGGGTGGTCATTCATAAAAAATAACTGGTGAACGGTTGACTTCGTATAAAAATATATTCTTCATCTTTCATTACGTAATTTCTTTCCCTTAATAAAATTTTTGTTTCCCTTGTCATTTATCTCATCTTTGTTAATTAATTTCTCCACGTCTTCACATAATCATCAAATATAATAATTTAAATTACAGCATCATTTTGATAAAATCGTGTAGTTATGACTTTAATTGTAAATAAGAGAAACTCATAATTATCATTAAAATAATAATAGTTCTTCCTCTAGAGCAGGTTGAATCGTGTTAATGGTTCGCCAATTTTCTGCTTCGCTGATAGCGAGGCAGGAAAGTGCGTTCGAAGAATATAATTTTTATATCGAGATTAATTTGATAGGTATATAGTTAACGATACTGCTGTGTATTCGGAGGAATGGTGGCCTCCTTTCGTGCCAGGACCCCTCCTACTTTGGTCTGGAATGCACTAGGAAGTACAGATACTGGTTCTAGGATTGCGGAAGTACCAGAGAATTGCTGGCTAGACGGATGGTTCTGTTTGCAACCGGATTCTCAGGAAGAAACTTAGAAGTGAAAATTATTGTAGGGCTTGATAGATGATATCGAGGACTTTTTAAAGGCTGCAGGTTCTGAAAGTTTTGCAGACATACGATATCATTCATTTCTCTAATTTAAATTATTAACCTATCGTTGTGCTATATGAATGATGTATTTATATAGGAAGTTAAGCCTTCCAATTATGAGTTTATCACGATAGTTATTAACGATATTTACAAAAACGCAATTACATGGCTCATAATGTAAAAATAATATAAAAGGCTACTGTTGCTTCTATTATTCAATTATACATTTCATGTTAGTCTACATTGAAAGTATTAACGCTAATATTACCAAGCATTGTAGCTTTCTCTCAGAAATGATAACAATTGTGAAATAAAAAGTGCGCGGTCCGTAATTTGACCAACCTGCGGTAGGTATATTGTTAAACCATAGCGGTATTGTATTTTAAGAAATTGTGCGTGTCCGAGCATCGCGTTACAGAGCGATTGCGCTTTCATAAATATGCATCGGTCAATCCCTCTTCGGGAAGCATTTGCGTTACGGTTTGTCCGTCGTTAATGCCTGCGTTACGTTCGCGAAGCGCAGAAACGCGCCTCTAAAAGCAGATAAGAACACGATAGTCCGCGTTCTTTGAATAAAGATAAGAACCCTCGAGCAGGTAAGACAAACCGTTTTATTAGAAATGTATGAAGCATTATTTAGATAGAAACGGTACTCGTCGCTTAACATTGTTTAACATTGGCCTGTTGCTCGGACTATCCGCTTTCCCATTAGAACTTTTTAATGGCAAAAGGTCGACATTTTCAACGACCCTTCGAAGTAGGACGATCGGGAAAAACATGCGGGCACGGTTCATTGAATGTTTCGTACCCCGGATCCTCGATAAGTTAGTTAGTCAGGTGAACGTGGTCTCATTTAGAAAAAAAAAAAAGAAAAGAAGGAGAAGTACTGTTACCGATAGTCTGCCGGAGTTTCGAAAAGAATCGCGCTTCGAACCGGAGTTTTCAAACTTCACAAAGAGACTCTGCGATAACTTCGGAAGTTCGAAGTGCAAATAACTCACAGGCGGTGGATTTACGAGAATGTACAGTTTGCTTTTATAAAGTTAACACACAAATCTATTTCGTGCCTCGCCGAAGTCCGAAGAAGTTCATTTTATTTGAAAATTTTTCATCCGTACGTTTCGGTGAGAAAAGCTCGACTTATGCGGAATGAGACATCGCGCGACTCGAGACTTTACGAGAATCGTGCGCCACCGCACCGTTCTCGCGTATTTCCAAGTTACGTGTTCCAATGGAACGCTCTCCGCTGACCCATCGCTTTTAATACCGAAAATCGAACTTGATAAATGTTCTCATCACTTCCGAGCGCGTAGATCGCATGCATTTCTGGAGAGTAACAATTCACGTCGGTGATTGTAATAACAACGTGCACGTGCTGCGCCAACGTCGGATCAGCAAGGAATAACGAACCGATTGTCCGCCGTGTACCGGGTGACCCAAGAAACACGGCGCAACCTAGATGGAAGCTTCGTTGAAAAATAAGACGTTTGCTCAATGCTTTTGGCGACTATATGAAACATTTATATCTAAAATTTTCTTTGATATCACTGCTCAGCTTATTCTGAGTGAATTAAATTCGCTTTTTAAATTAGACGCAAAATGTCCATGATAATTAAAGGATTCAAGGTGTCTCGCTCTTTTTAAAAATTGACCAAATTCGCACAATTCCTTGATTAAAAGAGACAAACTTTTTAAAATTAACCTTTCACGAAGCATGTCAAATTAACAACAGTGGTTTTCAGAGGAGCTTCGATGTTCACTTAGAAGTCGACAAATTTTTGTTTTTTGTTATTAATAAGTAGACTGATAATATTCAAGCTATAATTAATTCTACATATGCCACTTTTTTCATCAGCTTCACAGAAAGTTAAAAGTAATACTCGCCCAAGATGTAATTAATTCAACGAAGAAAAACTAAAATTAATTGATTTCGTACACACAAGGATCGGTTAAGTTTCGTTCAATTTCTCGAACGTCAAGCATTCGGCTTCCACTTCTAGGACACGAAGTTCCAGAATTTCGATTTCGACTGTACCACGCGCGAGTCGATTTCCCGGACACCCGATAGAGAAAATAAATATCTGCGCCCACTGGACTGGTGGAATCAGGCTCAAGGCAGTCGTGTGTACTCTCACTTTTCCGTTGCACCGGCTGTTCCTTTGACGAGCTTAGCTGTCTTCGCGTATAAGGGTAAACCAGTCCCGGCTTCCGGTGCCGGCCTCCCTTCCGGAAGATCGAAAGCGTCGGCCAGCGGCAGAGGGCCGGACAGAGATCGATCGATCGGTCCTTTTCGAGAATGATTTTCCGGTGCAACGAATCGAGCCATCCGGGAAAAAGGGGGTCGCGACTATTTTTAGCGGCGGCCGTGCAATAATTAAAGGATCCATCGATAGCGCGCGCGCGCGCGCGCACACTCGGCCGATCGACGCGAACCAGTCCCGACGGATTCGGATAAGTCGATGGCGGCCCGGTCACGTACTGATCGTGATTTACGAGTCTGCGCGAAGGCGAACCCGTTGCAGTTCGCACGCGAAATTCGTTTTCGCATTGACGGAGGGGAAAATTAGTTTCGATTCAACGCCGTGGCCCGGTCCGCGGGAGTCTCGTTTCACCGACGCGACGCGGAAAATGCTCTCCAGGTGTGCCGTGGCCCGTTGGAGCCTAAGTAATTAGAAAGATTGGAATTCCCGTGCCATGCTCCACTAACCCAAAGTCTACACTTTCGAGATTGTGCGGCGCGATCCGACGGGGAGGAGGATCGAGCTTTAGGCTACGCCAGAAAAAACCGGGCTCGAGAGTCCTCGTGGAAACGCCGAGCATTCCGCTCGGCACATTTTTCTCATTAACGCGGTAAGTGCCACGCCAGTATCCAGAAAATAAAGCCGGAGACACTTGGTTAAAGATAATCTTGTGGTAAACGATCGAGTAACTTACGAAGCTTTCCTCACCGAAATCCCTGCCTTACGATGTATTTTGAAAGAAACGTGCGTGTGCAGATTTAATTTTAATTTTAATATATTTTGTATAAATGTAAATACTATTTCATTTAGTCGAAGTCAATATTAAATAAAAATTCAAAAATATCCCTTTTAAATTACAATAAAATCGAGACAAAAATTATCTGCACAATTGAAAACATTATAATCACACTGTACAGCTATTTGAATTCATTTTTAGTTTTCTAATAATTCATTACAACTACAACGACGCAATTTTAGATAAAAAGAATAATATACTCGCGTTTGTAACAACTTTTCCTACAATTTATTGCAGTAGCTTTAATGTCACTCCGAAGATAACGACCGAGAGTTATGAATAGCTTGATGTTAACAATGATTTATAGATATGAGACTAGAATTGTCAACCGAATGCAAGGATCAATAGCGGTTCCATTTAGTATTGATAGAATACTG
This sequence comes from Augochlora pura, assembly GCF_028453695.1. NCBI lineage: Eukaryota > Metazoa > Arthropoda > Insecta > Hymenoptera > Halictidae > Augochlora > Augochlora pura. Next base: position 20,543,005 of record NC_135777.1, on the reverse strand, counting down.
TAGTAGACTGCTCCATTTATACAGAACAATAACAAATGTATCCGCTATTACGAGTTCGCCGAGCGATCTTCGTTTAAAATGTTTGCCACCGACATCATTCACGATGACAGCCGCGATCTCATATTTAGCGAGAAGAAACTCAAAATCTATTCATACAGAGTGCTATTGAATAGCACGGAGTATAAAGTGATGATCGACAGAAATTAATTGGTTAGAAACAAATGGCTGCGCTTAGCAACTTTTATCGCTGCTTATTTTATTAAATGCGATGCATTGTGAAATGTTATAATGATTCAACAAAGAATTGTTATCGATACTTTAAACATAATGGCACGTGCTATAACACTAAATAGCAGTGTATATAAAATTAATATGGGCAACGTTTCTTAATATTTCTTTTTAAATCGAAGATCATTACTCACAATAATATAAATTCCTTAGGTTGATAAAAGCAATTTCACCTGAAATGATTATTCGCAAGAAAATGATCTAGCCACTTTCGGACACACTCATTAAGAAAGCTATTAACCATTCGCGTTACAATAACGAGTCAATTTCACGTTATGGCTTTTTAACGCGATCTGCTAAATATGTATGACATGAAAATACAAACACACAATAGCATAAATCTGCTTCTCTCGTCGGATATTACGATCGATAAAAAACTGCTAATTACCGCTGCTATAAAATGAATCATAAAGTTAATAAGTCTCCGGTAAATAAACACAACGCGAAGACTTTATTTCACTATTTCCCGGGCGTCTTATCATTTTCTCCATCGGCGCGCGCGCGCGCGTTCTTCCTTTCGCATCGAGAGCTCAACAAAAAGCATCACGGCGAACAGTGGAATAGAATCTGCTCGTGTCCCGATAGAAAATAGGACGAGGAACGTATCCGGTCCGTTGAAAGGAGCGCGAGATCCGTTCGTGCCGGAAGTCGGCGCGCGTCCGCCCGCGGGATGAACGAGCGTGTGCCGCGCGAGAGCTTCGTAAAGCCTTGCGTTCTCGCGAGCGGGTCGTAAAAATAACTGACCTGTAAAGTTTCGGCGGGACGGTAGCCGGAAGTGTCGCCTTTGCCGTAGGATCGCGGGGCGACGGTCGTTCGACGCGCCCGGTACACGCGTCAGTTCCGGTTTCTTTTTCGCGCGTCCGCGGCTCGCAATTTGCGTCAGGACTACGCGCGCCGTATAACGTCAAAGGCGAGGACGACAGACGCTGTTACGGCTTGCACACGTGTGTCTAGCCGTCGCAGACGCTAACGGAACCTGACGCAAAAATACATTTCGTTGAAACGCGCAGGAAGCACGACAGGAGCGGACAAAGACGCGAAGAGGTTCGCGAACCGAAAATAAAACGCCCGGCACAATGACGTCGCGAGTCCGTGTCTCGACGATCGCAGAAAATAGTTGCCGGTCCCGCGGAAGCCCGAGGACTCTACCTTGATTTATGGCCATCCCCCTCGAAGGGGCGAATTGTTTTCCAGGAGAACTATTCTAATTTCGTCGGCGGCGACGGGGGGCCCCGGCTCTGTGTTTCGTTGCGACGCGCGATGCCTACGTCATTAGCGACATTGCGATCGTATTGTTCGTCGAGAGGCAAGATGAGTCAGATTGTTTCACTTGGTATTTCTCGCGCGCAACTGATAACTACGTCGTCGTCGTGCGAATTTCCTTTTTCCTAACTCTTTTATGAATATTGAAATATCGTCGACGCGTTGGTCGCTTATTAACACTCGAACGACGGACCTTTACAAAAATAATACCAGGCATGCCTAGGATCGTTTATAATCCTATCTATCACTTTTTTCAATATAAGGTACGTTAGTATAGCCGTTAATGAAAACGGAACACGTGGCAATTGACTGTAATTAATGGCAGTTAATTGCACATGTTTGTGTTTCCTCATATTTCGTCGAAATACAACACTTTCATAAAACATATCATTTGATAAAGAATATCGAAGTATATATCTCTTAAAAACAGTCGACTGGTTAATTTTGGTTCAAATTGTGACTCTACAGATAAACCTTGTGCAATAAAGAAAACGTATAACGCGTGTCTCTTCATGGTTTTTTTGCACTTCCGTAATTTCTTTCATAAGAATCGAATTCAATCGCAGGAAGATTTATTCGAATAAAATAAAATGTTGGAATCAAATAAAAACATAATAAAGTACAATTCCAAGCCACGAAATGCATCGAAACGCGCAGTCGACTGATAACGCAAAGCGAAGAAAGCGGAGCATTATCGTGCGAAATATGTGCTCGCGACTTCATGAATGAACACTATCGCCGTTTACGAGAAACAGCTCGCGTTATCAATTAACTTGGCCAGGCCCAGATAAAAAGTAAATTAAACGGAACGGTGTTTCGAAGTTAACACGTACACCGTGCTCCTTTTCCGAAAGTCTTCGAGGAACGAACCAACGTACGAGTCCATCGAAGCGGCGAAGCTATCCAGGAGCTAGGTTGTATAATCATCAACGCAATTTCGCTGTCCGTTACAGACTTCCGTAAACTAGGCAGCCGCTAGCTCTCTCGACTTATAATTTCTCGAAAGTTTAATTGGTTCAATGGTCGGTTCTATCAGCGGCCAATCGCGTTCCAGGGGGGAGGGGGGAGGGGGGGATCTCGTGAGAAGGCGTCGTCGGTCGGCATCGCGGCGTCTTTCGTAACGCGCGCCGATACGGTTCGCGTAATCCTGCTGGCGCTTACATAACCGTACGTGTAACAAGTGAATTTATTTTTCACTCGTACACGACCGTTTCGTCCATCCGTACGCGATTTAACAAGCTTGTTTACCCGTCCGCCGAATAATGACGTAAAACAAATCCTCCCACCACCCACCCCTCCCCTCCCCTTGCCGCCGCCGCTGGGAATTTATAATTGTTGTTAAACGTGGGCCGCAGTGTTTACAATGATCCAGTGAAATGTCGACGCGTTTCGATGGGAGCCGGGACGAATTCTCGCATCGATCGACGTGTATGTATATACCCGTTCGCGATGGTAAAAGTTGTGTCTAATTAAAAGACACAGAAGCGAGAACGGAATGAAGTCAATTAAGACTGTGTACTCGAAAACAAGCTTGAAAACGCGAAATACGATTTGCTCGGGCGCAGCTACGTCCCGTGGAGATCCACTCTGCGAATCCGTCGAGCAAACGTGCCTTTGTAGAGAGCTGGCTAATGCGCGTCTGGCCACCGCTGACCGTTTCCACTCGCAACAAATACCGTCGCGGTGGCGTTATTCGTTTCCATCGCTCTTATTATTATCCGCCGCGGTAATTCCCGTCGAATTATTATTGTTGAATAGAAACAACCGTCGAACCTTTGTAACGAACGTCAACCGCGGCCGGGATCCCGGCGCGGAGCGACGCGATAATTAAATCGTGTTTGGACAGAGTCCGATTTTCCGAATCCATTTTCTTCGGTGGCGAATTGTTTCGTGTTTTACGCCGCCGCCGGTGGAAAATATTTTGCGCGGAGAATTATTTCGGCACACTTTGGAAATGATTAACAATTAAATTGGAGGGTCGCTAATTTTTTAATTTACTATTATTCAGATGGTAGAGACAGAATTATGAGTTATTTGTTCGTTGTATGCGTTACTTGCGGCAGGTGTTACAATAACGCTCGTTAAACATCAGAGTAAATTATTGTCGCTTTTGTAAATTAATTACTCTATTAAATAATGTAAAGATGGTATTAACATCCTATTTAATAGCTTGAATGACGAAGACAAAGGCTGCCAAAAAATGTTGCTCAGTAATTGTGAATGGATGAATCGAAATTCTCTATTTCGTTAATAAACAAACGTATTAATTTTCATATGAAAATAGTCTTCATACGTAGCGACTTATAATTTATACACCTGCCTTCGCCGTCGATACAAATATTCCCTGTATTAAATACATCGCGAACAATGACAATGACGGGCGCTTGATATGTTTGATCGTATACTGTCTGCCAGAGGCGTATTTATTTCTGGACTTATAATTATAAAAATAAATCACGCCCGACACGTGACGAACAGATTCCAAACAGAGTCTGCAAAATATAAATATTATTCGTTCTTTTTAAATCGCAATCAAATTCCATTCTTTTATCATTGATCTTTAATCGGTAAAATCGATGGAATTTACCTGATAGGACATTTTTAATATTTTTAATGATTTTCATATTTTTAGTAATTGTGTAGGAAAAAGTGGAACCAGTAATTTCGACCTGTTCGGTAATTTTAATGATTGCGAGACCATTTCTACTATTTTCCCTGTGGTTCTATCGACTCTCTGACCATCGATTATGTTACCTGAAAACTATAATGGTCGTACAGGCTCGTCTATATTGTCCGATCGTACGCAGACAGACAAACGTGAGTACGCACCGGTTAGGTTCTAAGAAAAGCGGACATGGAGCCGGTCTACTCCCGAGGCCAGTCTAGGTTACAAAGTTAGTCGACCATTATTTTTGGTCGAGTTGCTTCTGTCACTATGTGTATTTCTACCGTGCCGCCGGTGTACAGCCAGACACAACCGACTGTCCCGATTAAAATGCACGGTATGCGGAAAAAGCTTTTACGCCCCGTGAACATCCTTATAATTGATTACGTGTTTAATGCCGTGGTGCCGCGTTATCGGCGCATGGATTTTCAGAGGCATTAAACCTTTCCCCGGGTATTTTTATGCCCGGTGCATATAGGCGTCGTCCCCGTAACAGATATCTTAATTATCGTTCTTTTTATAGAGCCGACGGAGCGGTTATCTTGCGCAAGTGGATTCTCTCAATGTAGAAAAATTGCTGGTAAGGAGCCGTTCCCGTTCGGCTCAGCAGTTTCTTAACAAACTATACCGACACCGCCACTAGTGTCTTCTAATCTGCGCGATATTTCTACCTTTCTAATTTTATACTTTATCAGTTTCCACCGCTTACTTCCTATAATAGAATTATCCGCACGCCCCACATCGAGCAGAAAATGTCCGATGAAAATAGTTCAAAGAATTATTCGATGAATATTATTTGGTGAATAATAAATTATGAGAAACAGTTTTCCATGCGTGTTAGACACGAAGCAGGTAACGATATCTCCAGGAAATAAATTAGGCGATAAAAATTGCCACGTACCGATTCTATCAATATTTGATACTACATAAAATTTTATTTGCCTTTATGGTCGATGAAAATATTTCCTATATTAATAATATACTATACCATAAATTTTTATGTTACCAGAAGAATTTTTCCACTTATTATACATTCCGAAAAATTTAATATGCAGTATAGACGCTATCGCTATTATCCAGAGGTACATAATTAATTCCGTCAAAATGAACAATCTTCTCGACGAGCACTCGATTCTCCACTAATAATCGTTCAACATTTTTACGCGCCGTAAGAACGTTCATTGCGGCAAAATGAACGCACTAAAAATTTCAACCGAGTTGATTGCACACCGCAGAGGTCTCGTAATCTCGACTCAAAGAACGATATACTCTATAGACAAACCATAATACGCGGTGTACAGTCTTCGATGGGCAAAGTTTCGCCCGAGGAAGATACCGTCGGGCGATTTACAATTCCGAATTTCTTCGAGCAATTTTCACGCGTCTGGTAATTACGTGCGCGGGAATATCGCGGGAAGACGGTGCACCGTATCGTTACAAGGTGTCCGCAATATAGCTATAATGGCTATATGGAACAAGCGCGGCACGGCCCGCCGTACCCATCTCGATTCCCGGCCGCTCTGATGCGCTCGAGGGTACCTTATGAAACTTGCCATTACCGTGTACCTAATTAATTTTATCGCGTTCATCGGCCGGTTACCTGTGTCCCGATATTCCTGCGCGATGGCGGCGCACAGTGACGACAAACGACGTCATTCCGCTCGAGAATCGAAGTCGGCGAGATCGATTTTTCCCAATCTATATTCATTACGGTCTTTACGCAAATAATTAATAATTCCTTCGTTTTAATACTAGAACCGCATAGATTAATAATAATTTTCCTTTTCGCGATTATTTGCATTTACAAAAACGTTTCTATTTCGCGCAAACTTGTATTGACGTACAGATTTTATAATAGAAATTGGATGAAATTTGAATGAAAGCATTTTAAAATTGTTAAACATTTTTTTAACAGTTGAATGTGCATTCTATGTTCCATCTTTATTGCAATAATGAAGATCTCTTTTAGTATTGATTGAACTCGTTACTTGACCTGCACTTCTTCCGTCTCTATAATGTATGTAACAGTAACGGAACTTTTATGCAAAATAAAGATTGTCCAAGTGAATTCTAAAAACTGTAGTTTAGCTGAAAATATATTTCGTCTGTCAATAACCGTAGCAAATTGAAAGTATCTACCGCGCGGTTTTGCATGAAATAGAAAGTTGAGCGTTTTCAAATCGAATACACCGTACATTTCTTAACCGGGACAAAATATTCTTTTTCGTTCGAAATCCAATAACCGATCTTCCGCCCTACCTCCGTAGTACATCTCCGCAGCCAATAGTTTTCTGGCATAGGCTCCTCCGGCCGGAGCCGTATTAATTTCGTCCAGGACTCCGTCGATTTTTTGGCAAAAAGACCGAAACAGAACGGGCGACGGGCACTGTTTCTACACCGATACGCTTCTGTCGGGCATATCGACGCGAAAAACCTACAATACGTCGATCCGCCCAAATATCTCGCTGCGACTGATTGGACTTGACGTTTTGCCGATAACAATTTGCGTCCCCCGTGCCGTCAGCATCCACCTACATGAGAGACGCGCGTACTCGTCGCGAGCCCGTTGACCTGGTTCCGTTCCCTACGCGGCCGGAATAATGAGTCGCGCGCGAAACACCGTCTATCAGTCGGCGAGATAAAACTTTTCGCCGTGGAAACACCATGGCGAAACAGGCGGCACGCCTCGCCGAGTAGAAACTATTTTATCGGCGGCGTCGCGGTTCTGCAACGTCGAAGATAGACGCACGCCGTCGCTCGAAAGATATTCGCCGGGGCGGAGGCGAGGGAACCCGTGCAAATCGTTTCGCGCGCGGCATCGCGGACGGAAATTCTTTGAAATAAGAAGCGAGCAATGCGCGCTTCCGGTAACGGATTAGCTGAAATGCGGGGCCTTTCGCCGGAACAAGCCCGCAGCGGGGCTCTCGGAGATTCTCCGCGACCCGAATGCATGTCCCACATACTTTTCCGTGTTGCGCTTAACACTTTCGGCGACCTGTCGGTCACGTACCCGTGCCTGACACAATTTGGAGATTATAATTTAAGCCGCTACATTAGGAGAATTTTTATTTAGAATTTCTTCTCCGACATTTATTCGGACGTTAACATAATAAAGGTGACGTTTGAAAATCAAAAAACAAAGGCTAAGTAAAAAATTTCTTGCGACGGTAATAAAGTAAAGGCATTATTAATATTTATAAAATAGAAGTATTACAGTAAAACTTGTATAAGGAAAATGCTTCCTTTTCTGACCAGAACATTTCTTTTTAACAATAATTAACTTCTTTCCATTTCTCCAGCTCTGTGCACGCCATAAAGGCATCAAGATTCACCATAATATCCGCGTGACTTTCTCAATTTTGTAACGCTTTGGCCGTTGTGTAACTAATAATCTATTATATATTTCGAGAAAGTAGTTGGTGTCATACAGCTTAACTTGCCAATTTTAATTGAATTAAATAGAGTACTATAATTTCCTGCAATTTCGAAGTTGTTGGAGCTGCTCCGAAATACGCTTAATTTCTCAACTTCTCGCTGGTCATACATGGTCGGATCGGTAAAAATCGTCCAGTTGCGCCCAGCTTTCCTCGAATGATTCATTCCGCCGAGTCCGTAACGCGACTAGTTAAACCCGGCATGAATCACTGTGTCCGCACGCAGTCGCATTCCTTCGCGAGCCGACGATACGAGCAGAAATTTTATAACGCTCTTCGGCGTGTATATCGAGAGAGAATAGCTACCGGCGTTTCCCGGAAAACACCGAGGAAAAGCCGTTCGGCAAAGCGATAGTCGGCGGCGGTATCAATCGCGATACTTTTAATCGGTGAGTCGTCTCGCGCGCGCGGATCGGTTCTCGAACGGTTCGCTATCGCGTTCGGAATTGGTAGGAAGTCGCCGTGTTACAACGTGCTGACACGCACTGAAAACAGATAATCGGGGTACCCCGAGGTAAATTGGATTTGGGTACGTGGCGGCGGAGATGCCTAATCCGACCGTGCCAGCGGAATCACACGTAGGATTATCGAAAGTAATTCAATTAGGATTCGCAGACTATTTCGCCGCAAGGACGTTCCCGCTGGCTCGCCCGCTCCCCTCCCTCCGCGATCGGTCGCGAAATTCGCCAAATAAGATCGTGACGAAGTTACGGCACCCGACGATACGGCCGGCCGAATAGTGCGGAGTCAGCCGAATCGTTCCGCGGGGCAATAATACCGTTGCTGAATAGGAACACGGATCTTCACGCTGTGTACGTGCAACCGGCTAATGATTTATAGCTTCACCTGTGTACCAGATGCACCACCGTTGTGTAACGAGTGACGTAGCTCGATCACTCGTCGAACCGGTCGAAGTCATCACTTTTAATGTTTCGGGCAGCTCAGAGATCGGACACCAGCATTATTCGAGCAATGTTTTATTTAAATAATGACACGAATTATTTCTTCGAACGAACTCATCGAATTTCGGATAAATCCTACGAATAAGATTTTCTTCGAATAATACAATATCACGCGAATTCTTCGAATAATCTTTCGAATAAATACTACGAACAAATTCTTCGCATAAATACTACGAATAAATTCTTCGCGTAATCTTTCGAATAAATACTACGAATAAATTCTTCGCATAATCTTTCGAATAAATACTACGAGTAATCTTTCGAATAAATTCTACGAATAAAATTGTATTCGTTATTCGAATAAAATACGTCCTATTTCTTCGTTGGAAATCAATTTTGATAGCAGAGATAGTACGCTGGTGGTTTCGAAAAATCGCGTTTCATTCTCGTAGAAAGACAATACGGTGGTAATTATCAAGTTCAATTAGCGGAAAAAGCAAATTAGATTCGTATCTCGGGACTAGCTTTCTCTAGGAATCTTCAATTTACATTATAAGAGCGGCTCTTTCGAACGTTCGCGCAGAAAATACCGGACGGTCAAAATTGCCCAACCTCGTTGTATATGATAATTACACGTGTATTTATTATAAACGCGCAAGCAGTAAATTGCCAAGAAAAGCACATTTATGTCTGACGTGATTGTAGACCCTGAAGTATAAAGTGAGTCATTATAACGCCTCTGCTAGTTCCAATGTTCAATTATTGTACTGGATCATCCCAGAAGTTGCGCAAATATTTCGTCTTTTCCTTACTGAAACCGTAACGTGACTAATGTATATTCTTCTATAACAATGACAAGATTAAATTTATTTTAACTGAGTATGATTTCTATTATAGCATATGGTTAACCAGTTAGCTACTTTTAACGAGTCATGAAGAAATGATGAGTAGTTAGTTTTATGTAGAGTGGGTAGTTACCACGAGTATATTAGTCATGCGAAAAAGATAGTTACAATTTGTCGTCTAAACCGCAATTTCAGTGAAATCTAAAAGATATTCTTTGAATCCATGTAGGCATATTTTTTAGGTACACGCTTTTCAAAGAAGTTGCAACAGTTAACTGGTTAAAAAAAGAAACTTATTTAAAAACTTCTCATACATACATTTTTACAATATCGGCAACTGCGACTATACTCGCGTCAGTCTCAAACATGTGACTCTTACAGAAACGATATCATTTCTCTAATCATCAAGTTTCCTCTAAAATCCCGTCATCCCACGCCACGTATAAAAAAAGATATGAATAAACCCAGTCGACGAGATTCTTCTACCATGCATTCGAAGGAATCTCCCGCGCTACCATACCGAGATTTGTCATCGCGTCTTAAAGCACGTGACCAAACAGATTTCCTCGAAAAAGCCACGTTTTCTTCTGCTGCTTGAAAAATTCGATCCCGCGCATCTGTTCGATAAGAAAAGCCAGAGGTTCGAGCCCGATTACTTTCTCGGACCGGTATCCCCCTGTTAAACGAACCGAGGATGTTTCAGCCCGGTGGCCCAGTTTAAACGAGAGCGGATCGGATTCTGCGACGACACGGTAAATTGATTTCCAGATCTCTCGATTAGTCAGAAATAGACCGGAGTGCGCGGGTAATCCGGAGTCGGAGACCGGGCAAAAAAATTTCATTAGCCAGTAATTTCACCGGGGAAGACGAGTTTCCCCGGCGGAGAGCGCTGACATTACAGGAAAGGTCGTCCACTCGAAAGGCAGAGAGTGAGTGAGTGAGTGAGAGAAAGAGAGTGGCCGCGTGTCTTCGGATTTCATTCGCGCCGATGTCGCGAAATGCCAACGACTCGCCTGTAATAAGTAAGCAAAATGACCGTCGCGCTGACCGCCTAATGAATTAATTACCGAGGCGCGTCAAGTGTGTAGGCGTTCGGAGCAAATATCGTAACATCTAAACGTCTCCATCTTTAAGAAGAGCACAAATACACATTAATTCTTAGAAAAACGTTCTATTACGTAAAATAAATCAAGATCGCGATGCGAACAATTCTAGCAGTTCGTATAACCGCGCAGTCGTAGATAAAATTAAATATCGATGTTGCGCAAAGAACAAAGCCGAGTTTTTATACACCGACGATAAACAAGCGAAATGACCGATGCGCTAACCGCCTAATGAATTAATTACCCGGTCGCGTCGACGCGAACTGCGCCTCGCGAGAGCTCGCGCACACGTTCTCTGGTTTATCGTCGATTGCGTACTACGACTGTGATAACGTTGATCGTTGTGCCATCGAGAATGCAAACTCCAATCGCGGGGAAAAAAAAAAGCTGGCCGCCACGATAAACGTATATATTGTGTCGCGGTTTATGTAGAACGCAATATTACGCGCGCCTCGCGCGGATTATCGGCGCCCCGACGCGCGCACGATGGGTCTCGTCGATTTTTACGATCGCTCGACCCGTTTTATCGTCGTCCTGCGAGGATCGAGTTAAACGGCGCTCGGCGCGTGTAATGCCAGAAATGGGTATGGGAACGATGTCAAACGATTTTCTGATTCATGCGCGACCCTTATGGCGAGAATATGTAGCGGCGATGGACCAATGGTCGTCGAGCCTAAAAAGTGTGGATACTCGATGGAGCTTTATTTATTTATTTAACTAACGGAAGAATGCTTTGAAGCGAGCATTACGAAGTCATTCCGCAGACAAATAAAAGTTTTACAATAACTTTAAAGGCGAATGTCTAATTCAACCGGTCTTTGTATTTTTTATTTTAAAAGTGTTGAATTTGCGAGACTATTTCTTACAAATACAAAAGCCAAGTGGAAAACATTTGTATACAATTTCTAATCTTTGAATGTATATTAAATAAACCACCATAATCACTAAAACCATATTTATCAATCGCAGATATCTTCATTTTTTTAAATAAATTTAGTGATTCGAAAATAATATACAGATATCCTTAAATTCTCTTATACGTTGATTGTTTCAAATTTCGCCTGCCTATTCATGCGATAAATGCATAAAATACACAGTCTAATGATCACTTGCACCGAACAATGCAGAGCAGTACGATGGTTTAAATGATCAATCCTCCGACAGGAAGTTAGAGCCTCGCCAGAACAATCGATCGGTTATTTAAGAGTGGTTCTTGGCAGAGAAAAATGGTTTCGTTCGAACGCCAAGCGGGGAAACACTTTTATGCGCGATTGTAGTGGCTTAGACACAAAGTCCAACGATTCGGATCGATCTCGCCGGGATGAAAATGAATCCAAAATCAGCCGTCCCATATAATGGCCCGGCTAGAGAGCCAAGAATAATATTTCCCCGAGCCATCAGAAACGCAGTAAAAGCGTCCGATTCTCCGATCGTTAGACTGCAATGAGAGACATTCCGCTGATCGGAAATTGGAGCGGAGCTCTGTGCATCTTTCCAGAAGTAATGGAACGAAAAAGCATTATGCCACGACGTGAGCATAGATCATTGTGTATGCACTGGAATCCGAGTACGCGAGCATTTCTCGAAGAGGGAGAGAGAGAGAAAGAGAGAGGATAGTATTTGCGGGATTGAAACGCGTTCGTTTCCTTTGTGTTCGAACTGGAAGAGTGCAACGCACCTAATTGCCGCGGTTCGACTCTTCCTAGTCGCAAGCTGCTTCGTGCAATCCCATAAATAGCTTCAAAATAAGGTGAGCAACCTCGTGAAACGTATCCGCGTGGGACCGGCCATCAAAACAACTTGTAACTTTAATCGAAACTTTCTCCGGTGTCTTGTAAACTTATGGCCTTGAGTGGAAGCGCTGCTAAACGTGTTCAACAGAAATTGAAAAATAATGTTAGGAATTGCTGTGTGCTAGTTGAACGCAAGATTTTGCAAATTGGAGGTTTGAAAGGCATCGTGATTCTTGATAAAGAATACTTTTGTTTATGTTTCACTTTCTGTTCGGCCATTCTATTATGAAAGTTCCTAACAGTTGCAGTCACTTTTTAATAGACAATTAGATTTTTTCACTCAGTGCCAGGGTACATTAAATGAACGATTTTAAAGAATCAATATTTTACGTGTCAACCTTATACAAATTTTCGAATAACGAAAGATAGTTTGTAAAAATTATATTAAATTTTTATTGAAAATTAGGCCTTATGAAATTAACATTATGATATAATTCTCAATATAATTATGACTTTGTTTTGAAAAGTAAAGAACATATAATAACGTATGTATTATTCAAAGTTCCAAAGTGACTAGTCAAAGCGAACCTAGCCTTCCATTCACAGACTCTGAAGGTCCCATACAGGTGTATTCATAACACAGCACACAAAATGGTATATAAGACACGCTGAGACAGACTGAATAAAAAAGCATTAGTAAACATAGGTCGAAAGGTCAACTGTTTCTGAAACATAAACATTACTGTTTGCTAGCATTATGATTGATTCACTTGCTTCCATCGCAAGCGATAGTTCACTTCAGCGTTTAGACATCGAATTCTGACTGTCTTCATTCTATTGTTGACAATAGATTTCATTGAGAATCGGCCATTATTACACAGTTACATCGATATTATCCAGTTATTATTAATCATGAAGATAGCAAACAAAAATGTTTATATCTCGGAAACGCTTGACCTTTCAGCCTATATTTACTAAGGCTTTTTTACTCGATACAGTGTGTACTATATAGTATATAACTATCGAATGCTTTTTTTAACACCATGTGAGGTAATAGAAGAATACAAGTAAGTAATATAGAAGATAATTTTGAAAAATTTATTAGAAAAATCCAAAAGTCATTACTGGTCATTTCCAATTAAAATGCTTAATTAAAAGCAGACGAAGTTATGTAACTTTTGTTCCTTGAAATCGACGTATAAAATTTTCATTTGATCATGACACAGCGTCTAGGTTAAAAAATCGAAATTTTTGCATATGAACTGAATTCAATATCCAAAGGTAGCAAATCATAATTTTTTCTCTCTCTCTCTCTCCCTTCTAAAATCTAAAAAGCGTGTCAACAAAATTCGTAAGTCTCAAGACCTCTTACCAAACGGCTTTTGCCCCTTCCCCCCTAGGTAGTTAAATCCTTCAAGAAAACTACCCCCATTCTTTAAGACGACAGTATGGCCTCGGGTCGCCCGTCGTACCTAAAGATCCCTAACTTTTCAAACATGTGTCAATGTGTGCATCCCGAACGAACAGGAGTTTCGTGTTGCTGGCCACCATCTGGAGTTTGTCCGTTGACGGAACTACGCCTCGGAACAACCACGTCGAACCCCTGTCTCTACCATAAATTAACTGAAAGCGGAGAGTACATACTAACGTCGGACTATCGGTCTTGGAGTTTCCTTAAAAGCAAGCTGACGCCGGCGTGTACGAAAATTTCTCCGAAACACGAAACTTCAAGAACACAACTTCGAGGGATTTTCCGTCTATTGTGCGGCGCCGAGGCGAAGGTGGGAAAAAGCGACGATTGCGCAACAACGGTTACTGTCGCGGAAACGTTGTTTCTCAATCGTTCGAAGGGGGAAGAGACGTTTGCGGCACGAACACGGGTCCCGTCGAGTTTCGATTTCAGAGACGATAACCCACGGTAATGCGCAACGTAAACGCACGGGGAACGGGTGCGTAACAGGTAGCGGTCGCGTACCGTTAACCAGCAGATTCCTCGAGGCTTCGACACGCGGAAACTCTGCGGGTCGGCGAGGGTGGTGGGGTTACTCTCTCGCCTCGGACCTCAGGGCTAATTAGCGGGGCGATTAGAAGCCTCCGAGCGGGTGCGGCCGGCGACCAAGTGCACGCGTGCATTCCGCGATAACCGAGGTGCGAAAATGCGGGAGGGGAGCGCGGAACAAGGACGTTCGAGACGTGGCGACTCTGTAATCTGCACGATAGTGTACCCAGGCCGCGCCGTTTTTAGTCGTCCAGCACTCTTTTTTTCCGGCCGCCTCCTTCCGTCGCTTTGACCCCTTTCTCTGCGGACGGTAAACGAACGTGACGTAACGAGGCATTAACATTTCAGTGGTTCGTTAACCTGCCGATCGAAGCGCCGAGGACCCCTTTTCTGCTTTTGTCCCGTTCACATGGACGGCCGATTGTCCTTGCGTCCACTTCCGGTCAAGTGGCTACCCGTAGTTCCCGAGGATTCGTCTACCGGCGTAATTAACTTGCGGACTGACACCCCAGAGGGTCCAGCAGAATCAATGTTATTTGCTGAATTTCACCAATAATCGATCACAGTGGTCACTCTCAGTTCGCTGAGTCGAGCGAGAATCTTAACTATTTAATAATTCCCTATTTTTTCTAAACGAAACAAAATACTACTATTCATACCGTTCATGTCTATTAATTATTCAATGCATATTCTATGTTAACAAAGAACAGCCTCCTTCGACGGAACAAAACTACGTCCCTGAAGCACTCGTGTTCGAAATATTTCAGAGGCTCGCGAGTACTTGCTACGGAACGGACAGTTTTCGGTGAATCGTGTCCCGAGGAGGCAAGAACCGGTTCCGCGTCTTGTTAAATATTAATGCGATTAATTACCCACACGGAAGACCAAGCACGGAACATTCTGTAACCCATTGCCCGAGGAGCCCAGTCATCGGACGACCTTAGCATTGAAATATTCGCGGACCCGTGAGCCGCTCCGTAAAACTTGTTCGTTGCTCGGATACAACCGATATCATTTCGCTTCGTGCCTCCCGGCCGTGCACTCGGGCCTTCGTGTCTCGATTTGCATCCTTTCCAGCGGCGCGGACTGTTAAAGCGCCATTTCGACGGCAAACTCTTGGACACGGTTTATTTATGCGGAGCCAGGCACGCTAGGAACGGAACCACCGTTTTTGCGAGCGCGCAAATAAAACAGACCGGCATTTCAATGATAATGAATTAGACTTGGAAATAAAGCGACGTAATTGTGCCATTCAGAAGGCATGCTTCAACCGTGGCGCGGCGGAGGCGAGGTTCGGCCCGCGTTTTTCGATACCTCTGCCCCTGGCTACTTTGTGCCAGTTTCCGTGGCACGCGGGCGCGGTGCGGCGAATATTTTCATCGACGCGGCGACTTTGTTTTAGAACACTGTTAACGCGGTTACTGGAAAACATTGAAACGGTCGGCTTACCAGAATGCAAGCACGGAACATTCGATATTTGTCCCCGTTTGATTATGCGCCTTCTAATCAGCTAATTTTTCTTGCCGAGGCATTACATTCTTTGTGGAAAATTTACCGTCTGCGGTGAAATTTAATTTACGATTCACCTCCTGTAATTCCTTTTTAATGCAGACAGAATATGGAAAGTCTGACTAATACTGTGAGGATAAATGTTGGCATATTGATGGCAACTTCCCTATAAGTCTTCGAAAAGAATACATTTTCCAAATTGCCATGTCCTTAATCATTCGAGGTTCGTTTCTCTTGCGGCTACGTTACCAATGAACGCGCCGAGAACCATCGCATGACAGCCTCTGCTCATCAACATTTCTCTCTCGACGGATCATTCCGCATAAATTAATAAATCAAACAACTACTGGCTATTCTAATCTAGCTATCGTGAGAAACCATTGAATCTTGGGAAAGTTCGCTCGTCTATTTGTCTATCGCAAGCACCCCAAGGTCGTGTTAGGTTATGTACCCGTAAGAAATAAATATGGCGGAAGCTGTCTTACAAGAACGAAGGATCTTTTCCTGTTGTCGTAGCTTGGTGTTCCGAACGATTCGCAATCGTGTCATCTGGTTCCGGACCGAGCACATCGAAAATCGCACGGGGTAAGTTCGGAATGTTTATAAACGAATCACGTATCAGCCGATAGTTAAAGACCTGTCAGTGGCACGCGCGACACTCGCTAAAATTCCGAGTGCCTCGCAGATACGTCGAATACAAGCATACAGCGTGTCCACTCTCGTGTATAAACCGATCATTATCTCTTAAAGTTTTATAGCCGTGAACAAAACGCTCGTACGGAGGTTGCGCGGCGCGAGGTGGCAGATATTTTCATGCCGTCGTTCCAAGAGATGCAACGGGCAATTTTCAGGTACTAAATGAAACTAAATATGGACTCGATACATTGTGAAATACGCACTTGTGCCGTCTAGGTTGGGTCATCGAGCGCCGCGTGTGGAGCTATCAATGGCCAAACTTCTTATTCAAAACATTCACAACCGACGAGCTCGCATTGTATTCAGAATGAATAGGGTAGTGGAGCTGGAACCGTTGAGATGGCCGTGCGCTCGTGTTTTAATTGTTTATTTCTGAATGACAAAATTTAACATGCCTTATTCGATAAACACAAAGTTTATTAGGCCCAAAACGAAACCAAAGACACGGCAATCGGTTACTCCGCAGTAACTGCTTCCAGCACGCTAGAAAATAATATTTGCTCTCTCGTATCGCGTAACATCCTTGCAAACATTTTACCGTATTCAGATAGCTTTAAGAAGCAGCGTTTCATTCACACTTGAGCACGAACACACGCACACAGTATGACCACCTGAAAGAAAGGAGAGGAAGAACCCAGCGGAATCAAGAAAATCTGACGGTCGATTTACGTGCAGGAATACCGCAAGGCGCAGAGTAGAGATCGGTGAAAAGCGAGTAAGAGAGAGAAAGATAGGGAGCATCGCAAGAGAGGGAGGGTGAGCGAGCAAGAGAGAGAGAGAGAGAGAGAGAGAGAGAGAGTGAGAAAGAGATGGACAGAGTGGGAGTGGATACACAAAGAAGACAGGAAGAGAAACGTCAGGAGCCATTTTTACAGGAGAGTCCACTAAAACCGTTGGAATCGAATTGGAGATGATTCGACTTACCGGTTACCCCGCTAGACAGACGAATCCAGCGAGCAGCTGATTTTCCCTCCCGTCCGATCGACTGTCATTTGTGACACAGGTTCATACGCGTGCCCGTACGCCGCGACGATTGATGCCGCGGCACCTGGGACCGTTGCTCGGCCGATTTTCTGGTCGGCGTGTGCTATTTCTTTCCCGGCGCACGAAAACGGCACTGGACCGTCGGCAAGGACGGACGGCAGCTGCAAACAAACTTTCCGACGGCGACCACGAACCACGTCGGACCGCCGTTGATTGCCACTCTCGCGCACGCACTCACGGCAATGGGATGTATGTTTACACGGCACCGCACTGTCTCTTTCTCGCACACCCGTTCGTCGACACGGTGCTCTTCCTCCACAGAGGGACTCTTCGGCACCCTTCTTGGGCTGGATCTCTTACCAAGCGTTTCCTCTCCTCTGTTTCGGTACCCCGCCCACCCGCGAACCCTCTGACCCCTTCGATCCGGTCGCAAGAGGAAAAGGAAGATTTTCCCTGCTCCTTCCTCGACGGACTGCCCCGACACACTTCTAGCTTCTTCTCGCTCCTGCCGTGTTCCGTTCCTCTGCCCCCCCTCTCGCTCGCTCTGTTTCTCTCTCTCTCTCTCTTTCTCACTAGTTCTAGAACACTATCCCCGTTTGTCGCTCTCTAACCCCCAGGTCGTCTATCTCGCTTCGACTCGTCCCGCAGCTCGTCTCGCACCGTCCCTCGGCTAGGCCCCGTTCGTCCGTCCTCGTCTCGTCCTCTTCCAACACCGCGTACCACGGACCCACCGACCGATCGCTCGCGACCGGTGCTCGTACACTTGCCGAATCGTATTTTCTTTGCAGACGATCAGATAAAAACCGACGGACACCGCGAGCGTCGACGACAGACGCGCTCGCGACACCGTGACACGGGAAAGCTGGGGAAACGGACTCAACGGACTCGAGCTGCCAGCTACCTGCGCCGCCGCCAACGACGACACCGTGGCGCCATCTGCGACCGCGTGCCGGGCACTACCGACGACAGGAAGCCGCGCGAAATTTGAATTTGTTTAACGTTGCTTTCGGCCCGCCGTGATTTGCTCGATATTTTTAGACGGTTATTAGGAAATCTATAGCTGGCATTTATAGGAGTGTGGAATACGTAGCTTCGAAGGGTGAATTATGTGGGCTTACGATGTAAGATGGGCTGCCAGAGAAGGAAAAATGGGGAGAAGGATAGTGCAGTATAGAGGTGAAAAGAACTGACACAGAAAAGAATTCAAAGGAAGAAGAGATATAATTAGATATGTAAATGATGTTAGCTAAAGGAATAGAATTTAAATATTTGAGCGTAGGAAATGAATAATATGAAATGCATAAGACTGAATGTGACGAATGAATGAAAGAGTGGAAGGTGAAATAATAATTTTGTATGCACAAGATGGCAGACATGTTTGTTTTACATGTAATTTTTCGAAAAATGATGCAACAGCTATATCGATTTATATTGGGTATATAAAGAGAAATATATTGTTTGAAGAAAATAATTTAAAAATTTATATAGGATCAAGTTTTAGAGTTTTCTTCAAACTGAAGCAATGGATAGCATAACTATTCATATATTAAAATGTTATGCCGTATGTTTTATATTCGTTGAGCTTTTTATAATCAGTTAAAATAGGGACCATCAGATACGACGGACGAAATCGCAGGGTTATCGACAGAGGTTCAAGGAATTTTTGCACAGATCTAGTTTGCGAATTGTATACTCCGCTGGTATAATTCGGGACGATATGATAACACAGACAAGGTATATAAATAGATTTAACATCTCAGTTTTCATTGCCCTCAGTTGACTTCTATGCAGATACCAATCTTGCAAACTGCATTGAACCGCTTCTTTAGAGACCCCTTCTCCCTTGAAATAAAAGTTTAATTAATTGAAACATTTCATTGATCCGTCTTTTAAAACAAGAATAGGCAGTACCAATTGTATCTATTTTTTTTATTGAAAAAATTAAAGATGTGATAGTAAAGGGAGCGATCATCAGCATCACTGGTAAAAGAAGTTATTATACATATTAAAAAGCTGAAAACTATCTATGTATCAGTGAAAGATCGATAAGAAAATTCTTTCAAAGAAACTGTATATTTCATATTTAAAAAATTTTTTAATTTTTTAATTTTTATATTTTATATTACAAGGACTAAATTTTCGCAAGGATGAAATCATAATCTATCTACAAATTCCAATGAGAAGGCATAATAAATCATCTTTTTGAAACTCTTCAATTTACCATTAATCTCTTATGTACGTTTTTAGTATGCTATCCGAATTATTTTCAAATCAAAAGTCGATCTATTGTAAAGTACATTCTTTTTACCGTTTCAATTCTATTTCAGTGTATAGTGTTTCAGCTGGCCGTCGTCCGTGCGACGAGGGCGCTAAAATCAGTGCCGAGTATCCACTAGATACTACAGTTAAATTCGAAGGCACAAGTTCCCATAAAATATTTTGTTTATTCGCTATCTCGTCTGTGAATACATATTAAATCTATTTCTACAGCTTATCCGCAATGTTAAATTTATCCCTATACCACGACCATGATTTTATTCACGATGCAACGTCTGCGTGTATGATAATACATTCCACGGTATAGTCGGTTCTGCCAAGTTCTGACAGAGGTCAGTAGCAGACAGGATGAATCAATCGTGGGAGAATTTTAAACAGCGTGCCGGGCTTTCATTAATTCTTTAACTAATATAAGAGACTCTTTAATAGGTGAATAATTCGATATTTTAAGAATTATATAGAACAGTCAAAAGCATATAACGATATAACCGTGATGAGTCAGACTCCGAATAATCATAGAAAAGTGACGAATTATAACCCGAACAATAAACAATTTCTACTGTCAATGACGATTCGCAAAACTATAAGTTCACCGAAATTCGACTATATAAATTCCACGAACGCCACGCAATTCGCTCAAATATTTTCGCGAGTCAGACAGCTCCCACCGAACTGATATAGATCTGAAATACAATAAACGCGTCCGCAACAGCTATGCAACAGAACGTAAATTATAAATACATGTCGCACATCGCATCCACGGAGAAACATTTCTGCACAATTCGGACACCGTGAAATTCATTCCCCGTGGAAACGGGTTCCTCAACCGAAAGACTAAAGATACCATAATCAGCAGAAATTTTTCCATCGCGGCGAGCCCAACTTTTCGCATTACTCTTCGTCAGGCCTGATTACCCTAACTTTCCCAAATAAATGCGCGAAGGTCCGCAAATCGGATATTATATCGCGCTAATTACAATAAATCACTGTCGGCCGAAACAGCGGCGAAGAAGTTCAATTAAGAGATTCGTTTCGCTTGTCTCCTCCTCGCGAGACCCGTCCCGGCCCCATTATCTTCCCAAGCCCCGGTTTCCCGAGTGAAAATAACTCGCGAATTACTCATCGTTCCCATAAAACACGCCGAATGCTCATCGCGCCGGCGACGCAGACGTATAAATTTGCCGGCGGGGAGGGAGCCGCGAGACGAGCCGCGTCCGACGCGGCGGATCCGCGGAAAAATGCGAGGCTGTCCGACGCGACGATCGGCGAACGTTCCACGCTCGAAAACATGCGAAACGCGCGTTCCCCTAGCGATCGCGACGGACGCGACGTGGATCGTCCGCGTCGAGGCGTTAGCGCGCGCGGCCAAGCCGGCTCGGCGCCAAAATCAGCTCGCCAGTAGCGCTTTCCGGTCGGTGTTTTATAAATACTGCAGACATTCGAAGAGTGCAGCGAACACGGGAGTCGCGGTGAAATCACAAATCCCGGCGGACACAGACGCAGGCTCGTCGAGCAAGTCCCTCGATCCGATCGACGAACTATCACGCTTCTATTCGGCCGCGATCCGCTCGCTAAACGCTCGCGATTCGCTCGCGGTGTCTGTCTTCCGAACCGCTTTGACATTTCCGATGGATTAATTGTGGCACAAACGAATTCTTGGAACGGAGTGCCAGTGAAGTGCGCGAGTGAGTGCTAGAGAATCGGAGGAGGACTCTTGTGAATCGCAGTATGATCCGAGGATAGTGATCAATGCGTGCTGTGATAGTGCGCCAGCTTGTGTGATTCCGTGCCGAAACTGTTTCCACAACCGAAAAGAAGCGTAACACTGTACTCCTTGGTAAGATTCGAATTTTCTTTGTCTACAGATCCAGTCGATTATATTCCTAAAAGCAGCGCTCGACGCTGCTCCGAAAAACTCCACCGTAACTTATGGCCCCCATGATTGAAACTGGAACGGGGCTCGACGGGTTAAAATAGAATTTTTCATTCCTCGCAGGGAAATCTGGTACTATTTAGTAAATTCTCGTCGTCGGAACGGTCTACGATGTCGAACCTCGGAGAAAGGAGACCGATATAGTCGCCGCAATTTGGCGAATGAAGCGGTCCGTCTGCGAGTGTGTCGCGTACGTACGTGTACGTGTACGCCGGCCGAGATTTGCGGCGTTTCGTTGTCCAACTTGCGCAACAATTATCGCAATTCGAAAATACGGGGCATAGCTGTTTAGAGAAGAAACAACCGTGTACGTGGAATTACGCGGAGGCCGGCTCATTTATTTCGAGGGATAATACACAACCACGAATTATGTCCAGGAACCTGTAACGCTATTTTCGTCCGCGGCACGTGTACCCCGGAATAACAACCGTCATTCCCGAATTGCCGTTGAAGCACTGTAACCCAGATCCGCTATAATTAAAAGTTCTACGCTAAAAGTCCATTAACCCTTCGATCGACTAGGTGGCGGCCCTTCGCCGCGCGAAGTCCTGTTAAAACCGACGCTTCGTCCCGGATAACTAGCTAACATACGCTGCCGCGCCGTCTCCTTCCGCGCTCGTTATTAAAATCCTTTTGCTCGACGGACACGCGCGACGACTCGTCTCCGCGGGAGCGTTCTCTCGAAAAATTGTTCGCACTCTTTGCATTTCTTTCATGTCTCCGGCTTTTCGCTCGCGTTTCCCTTGAACGCGTATCGATGCTTCTCCCATCTCGCCGCATGAATGTTTCATGCGGCCGCCATGTTTCGCATCGCGAGACCACGTTCTCCATCGGAAGTAGCCGAACATCAAACGTCGGGGCCGATTCTTTTCAGCAGCAGCGGCGGCGCGATACGACCCGCCGCCAAATGTATCTATCCACTCCCCGGCCGAAGTAGTTGTTTTCCGCCAAGGTTCTCCACGGGCGGCGGAGAAACGTCGTTTTTACCAAACATTTCTCGCTCGGTCATCGACGACGGGATTCGCGGAGTGCTCGTCGCGAGCTTTGCAACTCGACGGGGAACGCCGCTGCCCGCGACCGGCACAAAGGGCGCATTATCCAAAACTTACTCTACACCCCGCTTTGCGGAAACGCGAGCACGAGATCGCGGTTTAAGTGGTTTTCGACAAACTTTGCCTGCCGTCGCGCGGCCGACCCAGCGCCCGCCTTGGCAAACGCTTTAATTCCCGACAGGATTCTGTTGTTAGGAAACGACGCGGGCGGTGTGCCCGTCCAAAATTCTCCTATCCGTCGGCGCGGGCACCGTTTCGCGAGCTTTGGCAAATCCTCAGCAACAGAGAGACAAGCTGTGCACCGTGCCGAGAGAACGAGTGCCGCGCGTTTATTTGCACCGAAAGTCCGCCTTTGGACACTTCTCGCGCCGGTAGTTTTAGAACTGTTGCGTTGAACCGAGAAGTATTCAAATCGTGAGTCGCGCTTGAAGGATTGAAAAGCGTCCGATTCGATTCGCCAGGTGTTCAACGATACAGGAACCTGTAGTTTATACAAATATAAAATCTAGAAACATATTCCTAACAATTTCTGTTCGATGCATAGTCTATAACAGGAACCTACAGTCTACAAAAATATAAAATCTAGAAAAATATTGACAACCATTTCTGTTCGATATAGAGTCTATAACAGGAACCTACAGTCTACAAAAATATAAAATCTAGAAAAATATTGACAACCACTTCTGTTCGATATATGATTTATTTCATACAGAAGTTGCGAAGATATGTTGCAGGATAAAAAATGTCTGCTGCACAAAAAGTTTCGGAAAGCGTTGGAGAACTTGTAAAAATGTTTGGTAAAACGTTTCGCAACGGTGCAGAAAGGGCCGTGTTTGTCTTGTTCCGAGCAGGGTGCCGGGGAATGTGGAGCAGCGCAGCTGTAGAGGACCGTTCTTTTCCGGTAATGGAACGGCCAGATCAATGTAACGGAGTCACTTTCAATCTGTTCAGGGCAGAGTTCGACAGAGCGTCCACCGCGAAATGACAGAATGTGAGCCTCGCGGTCTCAGCGTCAACCACACCGGATTGTTAAACGTCATCCCGACTTTTGGCTTCCATTCGTGCCCGTGGCGCAGGACCGACGACCGGCCGTCAGAATGAGCTTAATGAAGAAAGCCATCGGCGGCTCCATTCACAGGATACGAGAGTTCGAGCTCGAGAAGGTAACTCGATTCCCGGGTCGTGTCTTCGCCACACGACCGCCGTTTCATCGCCGTTCGTTAGCCCACACCACACACACCCCCCTAACGCGATTCTTTCGATTGGCCGGATCGAATAAATCCGATAAAACTTCCTTACGGTAACACGAACGATTATAGCACCGTTCTGACATTTTATCGGTCGCTCTCGCCGGACCTCCATCCCCGGTCCGATCCGTCACCGTCGACCTGTAAATTCACCGAGTCCCGAAATAAATACCCGACATTCTCCTCGAGGCTTTATGCACGGTCGTGCAAGAGCATTGTCTCGACAATGGTGGTCCTTCGCGCACGCGGCCTCGATTTTTTTCTGCACCCGATGATTCAGCCAGCGAAAGACTTTCGAAACAAGGGATCGCTCGGTCGGCCGGTTGGACATCCCATCGATCGTCGTAAATCCTTAAATCATCCATCGACGGACGGATAACGGAGCAACGGGACAACGTTTCCAGGCGGTGCTCGTCAGGATCCCGAAATAGTGATCGTACGTGGTGCATTTACATCGTGCGCGACCGGCAATCCTCCTCCTCCTTCTCTTCTCTTCTCTTCTCTGGCAATAAACCAACTTTCGCCCGATGCCCACTTTATGACAATGCGCGATGCGATTGTAACCTTTAACACTTCGGCGAAGTTGTACGCGCGGAGCTGGTTCGCGGCCGAGCGTGTAATAAAGCAATCTCTGGGCCGGAGCGCGTGTTCCCATTGTTCCAAAGGACAGGCTGTAAATCCTCTTCTCGAGGGGGTTTCGAAAGTCTCTGGAAAATCGGGGACAGCGCGCGCGCGCGCCTCGGCCGGTAACCCTTTCGCGCCTCTATTTTCTGCCTTCGATCCGTGACATTATGCCACCGGCGACGCCAGCTGCGCCGGAACCTTCGCGACCGTGGTGCCGCTCGGACGTATCTTCCGGGGGCCATTGCTACTTACCGATATATACCATTAGTTTGACGCACCGAGTGATTTACGAGGGGAGGAAATAGCGGGGACGTTTCGGGCTTCTCGCTCGCCGACGGTTTTTCGGATTTAGTTGTTTTGCCGCGCGAGGCTTTCGCCTGTCCCGGGGCGGAGCGTTCGACTGTTCACGAGTCTTTAAGTAATTTACGGCGCGGATTACGTTTTAAATTATAGGCACGCTCGGTTTTATCTAGTTTCGACGATCTGTTTTGATCGAGAACGTCTTCGAAAGCAAATACACCCGGGTAAAGTAAACTGTGCCTAAGACTCCCTCGAATAACACGCTATACAGCTTGGGATTCGGAACTCTAGCGAGATAATATGCTCGGTGAAAATATTTTTAGTTCCATTCAGTTTTGTCTATTTTTGATCCACGGAAGCAAATATATTTATCGAGATCAGTATATCTTCGTGAAAAAAGAAACGAGTTGTTTAGTCTACGAAACGCGCATGTAAATGATGAAGCATCACAATGCCATGATTGATCTGCAACGTGTAGCCAATAGGCGGACACCGTGCCGGTACGCTTGTAGTCCAGCAATCCAAACCCTGAAAAATCGAACAAACGTTTCGAGTAAATGTTAGATCGAACCTACAACAAATATCCACGTTATGAAATCGAAATGCAATATTGTATTAAATATCGTCGACCATCGAGAGGGTAATCCATAGAGATCGACGAACAAAGAAAATTAGAATGTTAAAATTATATTAAAAATTAGAACAGACTTTCCTATAGAAGATAGAATGAGAATCGATATTTTTTAAAATTCTTTGAATTCTTTCTATCGCGGTAAAAGTATGGAACCCTGATTGCCAGGACGGCCAATTATTTTGTCGCGAACCGACGCCACACGTAAGAGCCCACTGTCGCTCGCTCGACTAGGTTCGCCGGCGAAAGGTGCAAGTATTACATCAAACTTCCACGAAGTTCAGTCAACTTCAGTTACTCGGCAGAATATACACCGGAAGAGTCCGTAAGACAAAACGCTTCGAGACCAAACTTCCCCCGGCGAACTGTACCGAAGTTTCTGGGCAACTGCCGACAATTCGCAATCCCGTCGCGTCCCGCGAGCCTAACCGCGTGCCCCACAGTTTCTCAAACCGTACCGCCTCGGGCGTTTCGCGCACGAATTGGGACGTTGCCGCTCGTCACGCTCATTTATTCATCGAATCCGCGGATCGACGGAGAACCCGGAAACGTCTTCGGCTTGCGAAACCATCCCCCCCACTGAACGATTCAGATTATTTTAAATATTGTAATCTTGCTAGATTTATACTAAAATTCTCACAGAGCTCGCAAAAATATTACAAAATATTTCATATACAAAGTAAGAAATAACAAGGAGTATTTGCATATATTTCTAACAAGATAAATAATAATAGGAAATAATATAACTTAGGCAATATAGATTCTTTTATAGTCGTAGATTATAAATGTTGAGGAACGTCAAACTGTGACGTCACATTTAAGATAAATTAGAAGAGACAAATATAGAAATATCGAACGGCAACTGTATGCCTAATGAAACTTAAATTATTCAAACCAATCACGATAACATTGGAGGTTACAGTGTCAAATTAAATATCTTTTTTTATTAGTACAATCCTGGACGAGTTAAATAATTGAATATCTTTGATCGTTTCATTCGTTTCGCTGGAAAAAAAAAAGATAAACTGTTTAGCCCGACGTGCTAAACGTCTCGAAATAATACCTTTTGCAATTTTAATGTTATCAGTGTTTTCTAAGTGGGGAAATACGTAATACCTTATCATTCTACGTTGAGATTTATCCGACTTATAAAATCGTAATCTTTACGGCGGAACTGCAGAGTACGTTATTACGATCGAATTACGATCCAATAAAGTTTTGCTATCTCGAGTATCTGAAGTATTGTACTCTACTTCGCTGAAGTAAAAGTGTACTAAAAGAAGAAGAGTAAACCATGTCCGATAAAAATTGCAAAAACAAATATTTCAAAAATATAGCACGAGAATGAGATGCGTTGGAGTTCGGTATAATGTGTCGTCTAAAACTCAGCAGAAATTAATATCGCAAGATCGTGGCGCTGATTGGGAATGCAGAAGAGGCGACGCTCATTTAGCGCGTTGATCACCGTTGATTCGAAGCGACGCCCGCGTTAATGAACGACGCCGATCGAACGATCCCCGCGATTAGTATTTCGCGGAGTCACCCCCGAATAAATCATGTTAGGGCACGGGGGTTTGTCCCGTCGATCTTTCGTCGTGTCCGTATCGAAGCGCCCGCCGCGACGCGACACGAAGCGACGCGACACGAAGCGACGCGACACGACGCGACGGAACGCCTTCGTGAGTGGAATTAAAAATAGATGGTCGCGACGGACATAGTCCACTCCCGACGTTCTCTCCGCTCTCCTCCGGCTTTTCGCCGTCCCCCGCGCCCACCCCTCGGCAAACCGAATCGATTCGGGGGAAGTTGCAGCTGTTCCGCGGGTACTCGGCCGCGCGCGTCCCCCCCTCTTCGATCTGGTCCCCGCGGTTCCCGAGCACCAGCTGAGCCGCACACACTTTCTTTCTGCCGAACAGGTGAATCTGATCGACGAGTTCGATATCCTGCAAATCGTCGGCGAAGGATGGTTCGGCAAGATCCTGCTGACCGAGCACCGCAGCACCCAGACCGAGATGGTGCTGAAGGCCCTGCCGAAGGCGTACACCGGCATCACGGACTTCTTTCGCGAGTTCCATTACGGGCTGCACCTGGCCGCTCACAGAAACATCATCACCACCTACGACGTCGCGTTCGAGACCGCCGGGTTCTACGTGTTCAGCCAGGAATACGCGCCGCTCGGTGAGGACGCGATCTTATTCGCGCTTTCGGTGCTTTTTGAAACGCTCGGCCCGCTTCGTAATTGATGGCCCGCGTCGGCCGTCGACGCGCGAGTCTTTAACCCTGTGCTGCAATTGCATGCGCAGCGGTGATCGTTCCCGTTAATCGGAGTTTGTCGATGCTATTTAATTAGCGCATAGAGGATCGGGGTAGAATCACAGTAGCACATTTTCACTGTCAGAAACAAGGTATTTTTTATTAACAAGTTATTTTTTTATTAACACATCTATATTGCTTATTGACTAAATTTATTGATAAGATAATCTAAAGATAATTTATAATAACTTTATAACGTATCTCTCTTGTTTTTTAACATTTCAACATGCACAAATTATATTTAAAAACGTAAGTTAAAATTTTCGAAAAAACTCCACTCTAGGGTTAATTTCACTATATAATAGTCTTTAACCCTGAATTAATTTTAATTTAAAATTATTTGGTTGACTTTACTTACATCTCCATAACTTTAATAATTATTTAGAATGGTATGCTTGATGTCAAAAAAATCTTCACGAATACAAGAAATTGCATTATAATTATAACTTGTATTATAATTGTAACATTAATAATACGGACTAACCTCCTTCAAGAAACTCGAATCGAACGAACCAGCCAAAACGCGAACTATAATTGAAGTAGTTAAATCAATTCTTTCTAATTGGCAAAGTGGAAAAGTCTGAAGCCGATATAACCAGGTTCGTCTTGAAAGCACCAGTTTTTATAGAGACGAGCAGAAGATAACTAGGCGAGGGAACGCGAGAACGATGATTGGCCAAGTAGCCGAGCGAATTTTTATTATCGACTGAAATCTCAATGTCAACGAAACGGATCACGCGACGTAGTGAGTGACGTTTCGCTATCGCCGCATCTCCGCGCGGCAGAGTGGACGTAACTTTTCTGTCGATCAGAAGAACGAGAAACTAGGAAAGACCCCCCCTCTGTACGGCAGCGTGCAATTAGTTCGCCATTAATCTTTTTATGCGTGTTGCTTGAGTGATTAATGGCTCGGCGAAGAAGTTAATTGTACATGTAAATACCTTGTATCCATGGGAAGACGCTACAAAACGCGCGCACAGAAATTATTAACAATTCACTCGTGGATGAAGATTTCAATCCTGATTAATTGATTCGACGTCAACGATATTTGTGAACATATGATTGTTAATCAAACTGAAGCGAAACAACGTCATTTATTTAATTTCAAAATCGATGTAAAATAGTCGCGTCGATTACAATAACTTTGTTGAGCACGTCGTCTCCGAGACATCGTCGCAAGAGAAGGTGTTAATCCATCAAGCAAAATAGCGAGAGCCTAGCGTTAAGTAATTAATTAGAATCCACGTTTTTCCAGACAGAGATTCAACGAACGTGGACGGGGAGAATCATTAATACTGCTCGCTGTCCTCCATTTTTCAGGAGATCTAACGTCCAACGTGACAGAGACGGGCTTAGGGGAGCTGCACGCGAAGAGGGTGGCCAGACAGTTGGCCGCGGCGGTGCATCACATCCACAGCCGCGAATTGGTCCACCGTGACATCAAGCTGGACAACGTGCTCGTGTTCCGCAGCGACTTCTCGCGGATCAAGCTATGCGACTTCGGCGAGACCAGGCGCATGAACACCGTGGTCAGACGGCACAACGAGTGGCTGCCGTACTCGCCGCCCGAGGTATTGCAGATCGACACTGACGAGACGTACAAGTAATTATACGATTGACCATTACCAGTAATTGTCCCCACCCACCCCTTTCGTAACGATAATAATCGTCGGATTACAACGCATCGATCTTGGTTCAATGGATTAGCATTAGGCTGTCCCAAAATATCAGTACACGCAATAATAATTCCGAAATTACCTACCGGAAGCATATTAACAGAATTTTTATTTATTTTGTTATATTAACATTTTACCGAAAATTTAGTTCAACGTTTCTATCTTAATTTTATTTATTTTATTAATCGCGAAAGGTATTTAATATTTAGAAAGTTATATAGTAATATTGAAGCTTATGGTAGTACAATATAACACATTTATCTTAATTATAGATAAAAAATTAATGGTTACTATGACAACCGAGTTATAGGTTATCTGTCGGTAAAGTGTTGAGAGAAATCTAAATTATTTTCATTGAACAAATCAAATGCTTCTACGATTTCTAAAACACGAAATAGTTAACCTAACATCTCCCATAGTAAATTTTAACTTCCTAGTTTCGGTTTCGTTAATCAAATATCTTTTACTACATTCGAAGCATTAATCGTCGATAATCAAGCGCGCATCCATTTATTCGCGGGACAGCCTAATGTCTTTCTTAGGTAGTCGACTAATTGGACGTGTAATTAGTCGTCCGTTTCCAGTGCGTTACAGTCCCAGAGGCAGCTGATCAGTTCCGCTTACGCAAGACTAATGTACACCAGTAATTAAAGTTTAGTTGGAGCTCGGAGAATCGTATTTCAGGGCACAAAGGACACATCCCGTAATATGTGAGACCACTTTAGGGGTGGATTTAATAGTTGAGCACTTGCTCCCGAATTATGGAGTTATGCAGACCCTCGTAAGACATTTGCAGCCGCGCGCTGCTTATGAGACGGTTAGGCTCTCTGTTGGGATTTATGCCGCCTGTACTTGCGCTGATGTTCGTAAATTTCCAGCGCTGGCCGGTATTGGGGTCATCTAGTCAAAAGTTCTCGATGTTCGAAGATCATCGTGCTAGTTATCTAAAACACAAGGCTATCTATAAAAAGGACATTGTCTTTTTTGGCGATGCTTGTTAATAATTATATGTTAATAATAATAATTTAATAAGAAGCTTTGTCTTTGTTAAATTAGCAGACTTTTTGGATCTCCAAATTACAATATATCTTTGAAGAAATAATTCTTTAATCTCTTACTGTACTGTGACTCCTAATGGAGATTTTCAGTTCGGAATAGAATAAAAATTCTTATCAATTCTTATCTATTATTCTTATTGAATAATTCAAATAAATGCAAGCAAACAGTAAATTCAACATTTCTAAAAAATTTCTAAAAAATTATTACAATAAAAACGGTATTAATTTTTTTTCAAACAGTATTTAATTACGTTTTTAGGTGACCCCTCTTCCATTTCGTATATGTCTCTAAATAAAAATTGATTTTCGTTTGCCAATTTAAAGTCTTGCCTCTAAAGTGAGTCTCGCAGCTAGCAAAGAAATATTTCTGCATGTTCACGCGGAAAAATCGAAACTATGTTACGCGATGATACTCGTTACGCTTTTTACAAGCACGAGATATCATCGTCGAAGTTTTATATTTCGGGTAAAAAAAATGTTTTGACTCGATCGTCGCAGCATCCGACGACGGTTCTCTGAATGGAGCTCTTGACGAGCCGCGCGAGTTATGAGAATCATGCGATGCGAAAACGTGAATGACATTAAGCAAACGGATCCGGCCTGTACAGTGTATTACGTTTCACGGTTTCAGAGCCCTCACGTCGCACGATGTCTGGCAATTCGGCATTGTCCTATTTGTCTGTCTGACCGGATGCCTGCCGTGGCAGAAGGCGGCGTTGGACGACCCGCGTTACACCAGATATCAAAACTGGCACAGCGCTACGCTCAACATAGCCAAGAAACCGAAATTATTTCAGCTGATCAGCTCGCGGGCGCAGAGGTCAGTTTCTTCGAACGCGCGGCGGAGCAACAGGCGCCAGCCGTTCACGAAACATTAAATGGCTCCTATATCTTATCTGGAAACCGAACCGTCGCGGCGCGTTCATGGAAATTTCGAAACGTGAACGCGCTTAAAAATAACAATCGCATCGAAATCCGAGGGGACGCGTTTCGAGTCGACTGCTTTTCAAATTAACATCGCGGACGTCTCTTAAGAATAGTTTTAAAACGATTCGGCGAATTTCGCTTTGCAGTTTCGTTCGTAATTTGAAAACGTCCAATTACAGAAAGGAATATTTCGCGGCGTCGACGGCGGAAAATCGGCGAATTTCTCGAGACAGTTCGCGGGCAGAGAAATCGCGGAACGACCGATGAACGGAATTATTGGTCGACGCGGAACCTATCGCGTTTTATTGTTCGGTATTTTACACGCTCGGTTGTTATAAACGCATAAAATCCCGCGGTCTACTTGCGGGAGCGCTCGAACGTAGCCATTAAAAGTTTCGAGAACAGCTGAATGATACACCGGGGCACTTCATATATAAGCTTCGCGGAAACAACCATTCACCGGATCGAGACCCGGTGAAACGAATCGTAGACGCGTGATCGATCGATGTGCTCTCGCGAGCAGCAAATTGAACGCGAGCACGCCCGGTATCGGCGAGGACTTAATAAAACAGAAAACCTTCGCGGTTTGATTCACCTCGTGAAAATAATCGTACGGGCTCGAATTGCCTAGGGGACAGACGCGCGAACAGGGAATCTGGAGGGATGATTTTAGCCTCGGTTTATTTTCGAAATGGGCGCGATGGCGACCGCAGATGCAGCAGCACGCGTAGAATAGTTTATTATCCTAGAAGAAGACACTACCATTAAACGAGTTCAACGCGTCGCTCTGTGTCAGCTCGCTTTAACAATTACCGGAAAGTCGTAAATCGGCGGTGGACTGATTTTGCTATAGATAGACGTCTGTTTTTCGGTCAATAAATTCACCACAACGATCGATAACTATCATCTAATTAATACTGAGCGACTGAGTATAAAATTGACATTCTAGATTCGTTGAAGACATCCTCAATTATCCTCGGGAAGAAATTTCAAGAAATATCAAGGAAGAAATTCCTTAACAAAATTTAAAAAAAAGAAATTAAAATTGTAATCAATAGAAACGCATTTCTATATAAATTACACTTTATTCAATTCACTTGAAATATTTCTATTTTGCATAAAGATCCGAAATCTAGGTATCGTAAAAACATGTACTCAGTCCGCAGTCTATAAGCAGAATTCAATTCACGGTCGAAATTATATTTAACTTCGCGCAGCGTCTTGACCAAACTTTAAGAAAACTCAGAATAGACAGACAATGCGCCTCGAAGATACGAATCTACTCGGCCTGGTAAGAACGTTCGCTATCGTAATAACGTCTGTCGCAGACTGTTCAAACGCCTGCTGGACCCAAAGGCTGAGAAGAGGCCCGCGAGCGTGTTGGAGGTGAACAAATACGTGGAGGACCGTTGGCTGGCGAAGCTGGGCATGGAGAAGGCGATGAACGGTAACGATCCTTTGAAATTATTACTAAATCCGCCACGGTAAAAATTATCTTCTATTTTACAATTTGACAAATTTTAGAGACAATAGAATAATAGAAAATTTAATAGAAAATACCTGGGGATGAGTAGATGGTAAAAACGGATTTTAGTCAGTAGGTATAAGTTTTCGTAAACCAAGTCCAATTTCTTGTGAGGCTGAAAATAATTAAATATACGATAGAAAATACCTGAATAAATTACTCGACTGGGGTAAATTTTGCTAGAAAAATTTCACAAAGTCTGACAATGCCGTGTCATTATTATTACTCTCTAGATTTATTTCAGTAATTATGAAGATGCTTTTTCACTTAAAATTATTCAATTAATCATTCGGAAACATTGTAAAGAAAAATGGTAAGAAATCTAAGTAAATACCATCTCTCACCCCCCATAAGGTAGCGCATGGTAATTAGTTGCAGCGGTCGGTTCAGCGTTGAACATAGATTGGTGTGCTGCCTGGTCCGACACCTACTTAATCGTCTCCGGGTTTGCACAGGTGGCGCGGACGACAGGGACGAGCTGTGCCCCTCGATGTACAGCTTCCACAGCTCGCTGGAGGAGAAGAACCAGCTACTGCACACCCTGACCACGTACGGCGTGGAGACGACGGTGGACCGTACGAAGAAGAAGGACCGTATTCGGGAGTGGATCCAGGCGAGCGCGATCATCGAGGAGTGCGAGGAGGACGACTCGGACGCGAACGAGGACATCCGGTTCTACGAGGAGGAGGAAGAGCCGAGCTCGATGAAAGGCAGACACTTCCCGGAGACGCGGGTCAAGACCAGCGACACGGGGAGACAGAAGCACCGTGCAAACACGTCCTCGCCGAGGAAGCGGCAGCTCGTTAAGCCTACAGAGAGGAAGATTCCGTTCGCGCCGCAAGTGGCCGAGGAACGCGAGACGATCGCACGGTTCGCCAGCTTCCCGAACGGCGACCCGAGCCTGGCGATCCTGAAGAACGGGACTAACGGTACCGCTCCGCCTCAGAAATTCAGCAGCGCGACGGAGGAGACCAAGCCGATCAACGGCACGAACGGTCAGCTCAATAAATCCCCGTTGAACAACGCGAACGCTGTTAAAGACAGTTTCATGCCGGCGACCAGCACCGGTGTCGCGAAGACGAACAGCCTGGAGGACGCGAAGGATCGGAACGGGTCCCTGGTGGATCGCAACCTGCCCGGCAGCCCGCAGATCCCGAATAGAAAGCATCGCTCGCATACCGCCCCGTTTCCGGCACCGACCTCGCCGCTGCTGAACGGAAGCAGCGCCGACTCGACGGCGAAGAGGAGCCAGTCGATCACGGGGCTGGCCGGCTCGCAGACAGACAGATCGGTGGCCCGCGAAACGGAGAGGTCACCGGCGCCGCTGGCAATGGCACCGACTCAGGCGGACGCCGGCCAATCGTCGACTTCGCTGGCGATGGCTCGGGGCGAGAGGTCGAATCGATCCGCGGCCCAATCAATGTCTCGAGTAGAAAATCAATCCGCGGTAATGCCGGCGGCGGCAGCGGCGGCGGTGGCGGCGGCGACTCGAGTGGAGAATCAATTGAGTAACGCTACGCCGGTAGCCCGAAACGAGAAATCCGCGGCCGGGCCGGTTCTCCCCGCAAATCCGCTGACGATGTCGGTCGCCTCTCATCTCGTCATGCAGAGCTTCAACGCGCTGCAAGGGATGAACACGGTGCCGGCCGACTCCGCTAATCCGAAGACCGGTTCGGCCACGAATCCGGCCGCGACGCCCAAGAACAGCCCGACCTCCACGCCCGCGAGGATCTTGACCCCGAAGAACAGTCCGACCAACACCCCCGCGAGAACCTCGACGCCGCCGCGGCCGAGGAACAACGGCGTCCACCGTGCCGACGAACCGGTCGCCTACCGCAAGGACCCCTACGAGCACTACGGCATCGCTCAGGGTGTCATCCTGAGGACCGACACGGCGCGCAGGGGATCCCTCGAGAGCGCCAGCAGATCCGTCAGCAATTGATCACCGCACTCGATCTCGCTTTAATGATGGATCACGGCCCGGACCTCGAGGAATTTGCTTGGGCTTTGGGGATGATCTGCGAGCGCGCGCGCGAGCGCCCGGCTGGCTGGCTGCGAACTAGCTGCCGAGCTTCGCCGATCGCGATCCTCTCGAGATCAGGATTACGACGGAGATGTCATGTTCTTGGGCAATATACGGATTCTGGCATGATTAGGGCGCCGCTGTGTTCATTGGCCGAGATTCGAACGAAGTTCGGGAACGGAATCTGCGATGGCTGTTCAAGATCTTCGGGAGTTTGGCATGTCTTGAGAACACCGAGCACGGTTAAACCACTTGAAATCGGGATTACAGTCTGATCGCGGGGCGACTCGTTTGATTGCTTGAGTGGAATAAAGAACGAAGTATGATGAATGGGGATCGGGGATCTTGAGAACAAGTATGCCTTCGACTTCGAGAACAATGAGCGGAGTTGAAGCCCTTGAAATTAAGATTACACGAGGTGACTTGATTTCGATGCTTCATTGAAATAAGCGACGCAGCACGATTCATGGGGATTGGAGATCTTGAGAGCAAGTGTTTAACCTCCAAGAAAAATGCGCCGAGTCGTGTCGCTGGAAATCAAGACTACAGTCTGGTCTAGGTGGCTATTGGATGCTTGATTGAACAAAGTTCGACTTAAGAACATGTCTTAGAGTAAAGATGTAAATAGTACTTTCCGCCATGGTGGCAGATAACTGGTATACGATGTTTTACAGAGATTAATAGTACAAACGGTACCTTGTAGTATTTCCTGGATGAAAGTGAGAGGGACTTTGAACGTATACGATAGGATTTTCATCGACAGTCGATTTATTGTCGCTGCAGAAAAATTCCAAAGAAATCTTACTTTTAAGCATCGTTGATGAGGAATAGTCTTGAGCTTTGGAGATGATTTTTCATTCGATTTTCGGAAACTGGGAGTACGATGGATATAAATACATTAAAAATCTCCAGAGGAGAATACTTAATGGAGATTTGGACAGTGCGTTTGAGAATAAAAACGTAAAAGCAAATTTAACAACTGGTGTAACTAGTTTCACGGTAACAAATAGCACGAAAGGTGCTTCGTATTAATACTATCACGATTCCTGAATGAATTCCGAATACGTGCGAGACTTTTCATTGAGGATCGGTCCACGAGATATTGCCAATGAAAAAGAAACGGAGCTCGCCGACACTGTAGCAGAACCTTGAGGAAAGCCGCTCTCAAAAATAGAACGGTTCACGATTATTTAGACGGATCGGAGGTCGCCGAAAGTACGTCCGCCTAATGAATCATTACGAGAAATACGCGGCTCGCGAAACAAATGTCGCAGACGTCGCGGAGAAGGTGTTCGCCTACGTCAATCGTAAGAATGCGGAGCGACGGAGGTTGCATAATCGGGGACGGGACGATCTATATGAAAATTCGAACGGATCACGAACGCACGTGGGAACCCGCTCGACTACTCGCCGAGTTTAACCCGACATTGTATTGAATGTTATGACATGGCCGCGCACCGCTTAGGAGCAGCTTCCGTTTGTTGGACGCGAGCCACGAGCATCGACGCTATAGCGATTCTTTTTATTCCCCCGATCGGGATCGTCGAGTAACGCAGAGCCGGTCGATACGCCGATATGCGAGTGATTTGTTTGTTTAGCGCCGATGGATCGTCGAAAATGTAAATGAGGTAATAATGCTACTGTATTGTGCAATTACGGTCGCGCGATGACCAATTTGCTCGAAAATGTTGACGAAACGTGTCTTTAATAGCGAGAAGCTAGTTCAACGCGTGTTTACGAATTGCCATTTTATTAAGATAAATATTTAGAGAAAGTATTAAGTTTAATTATTAGAGAAGAATACGTGAAATGTGTAATATGGTATAATACATTTTTACTAGACGACTTCCAAGACAATATTTTTAACACT
Source organism: Augochlora pura (assembly GCF_028453695.1). NCBI lineage: Eukaryota > Metazoa > Arthropoda > Insecta > Hymenoptera > Halictidae > Augochlora > Augochlora pura. Next base: position 20,506,128 of record NC_135777.1, on the reverse strand, counting down.
ATTGTTTGCAAAATCCTGCGTAATTTCTAAAATATTAAGATACGAATTTCGTCCATATTTTCCTCGCCGTCAAAGGACGTTCGATCGTTTTTGACCGATTCTCGTTTATTCCAGATGCGATTTGCATATCGTCGATCGCCGATGGGACGAAACGTCGTCGACTGCTGTGAAAACGGCGTACCGTCGGCGTTACCTTGGTCCTCGATTGATAGGGATCGGGCGTAGCCGGCCGATTCCCCGACGATTTAATTAACTGATTGCGATATTCGATTTCTGTCGTCCCTGGTACGGTATTAGCGTAATTGAAATGTAAATATTACATTACACACCGCAAGAGAGGTTCCCCCGTTCCTCTGCGGGCTTTCCAAGGTGTGGCCAGCGGAATGTGACTGTGAATTACCGGATTGTGATACTAGGGCCCGTAGAACGATTCGCCCGCGCGTTCCTATTTCATGATCCTCCCGCGTTTCATTCGTCACGGTGAACGACTCTTTGTCGAACGAACGTTTAATATTTAGCCGTACACAATGCCCCGAAGGATTCGATTCTGTGTACCGTGAATAAATGATGGGAACGCGCGTTGCGGCGACGATCTCAGGCTGTCGCGAATTCGGAAGTTACGAGGCATCGATGGTGGATTTTTCACGAGGTCTGTCAGCGTTGTTTGCGTATGTATTAACTTATCGGTGAATTAGAAAAGCCGCGCGACGCCGCCGGACGTCCGTTCAAGTTTTCCTTTTGCTTTGAAATCTTTAAATACTCCCGCTTCACGTTACTCATCCGCGCGCAATGAAGGCAGAAGCATGGCTCGAGATGAAGCGGACTTATCCGGAGCGAATCGGAGAGAATCGTACTGTAGAGAGTATGTACCGACTAATAGTTTTTCCGAATTGCAAGTCACCTCGCCACGAGGATATTAACGGCGGCCTTATTACGGCCGAGTTTTTCGCCGAGCTACATTTTCTATGGTTGATCGACTCTGTTAGAACCATCGAGCCTGCGACTTCATATTCGTTCGGAGATCTCTGCGCTAGGATGAATGCGAACTTGTTGGAATCATCGAAAACCTGTCGACACGCTGTAAGCAACGTTTACTAACTTTAGAAATATATAAAATGATAAACGACGGCTCTCGCTATATTACTTTCACACTCGAATGAAAAGCGAAGATGCTCCTGGTTTTCCTTCGATCCACATCAGCTGTTGGATAACGCGAAAAATTAGTTCGCCTTATCTTATCCGCCGGATAATCCATCAATCCTCTTACGTTTTCTTTATCGCACAAAAATTTTAACTAGCTCGAACGTTAAATTCTGGAGATTATAAAGATAATTGAACGATATCGGGTGCTACAGTTTGCTCGCGTCAAGCCTGAACAATCAACGCTTCGAAATCTTCCGTCCCGGCTTTCGGAGCCTCCTAATTTCCAAGACAAATCAGCTTACCCTCTTAAAACAACTTTAATTCGCTCGATGGAGCTTGCGGAGATAATTAAAAATGTTAGGTTTGGTCGCTTGAAGTCCGAGCATAATTACTTCAAAGAAAAGCCTCCCCTTTTAAAAGAATATTTTAATCTTCAGGACAAGTCGATTTATATCGCTTTATTTTGCGTAAATAATTATACTTTCGGAGACAAAATTGAAACTTTATACACGCTTTTAATCGGAGGATAATTTTTCATTCTCGACTGAGTTGGGCAGTGATCGATGATTTTAAGGTTAAGTAATCTGTAAACGTTGATCGATAACCTATAATCGCAAGTTGTAACAAAAAAGGTCTTCCATTTTCCAGAAACTATTCAATTTTATTATTAACAAACACAAATTCTCCAAATCGATCATAATGCAAAAAAACGATCATTAAGTGATTAATGATTACAGCGATAATTATGACCAACGATTACATTCGCTTTGATTGCTTAAGTTATTCATTAATCACGATCGCCTGATTGCTCAGTGATTGTAATCATTAATCACGCACACGATTTCGCGTCGCTCGGTAATCGTTAATCACGAGATATGATTTTCGCGTTCGGTCCCGATCGTTAATCATTAATCGGATTACTTTTTGCCCGGACCGCCGATCCCCGAAGAATTCCAATTTCCGCGAGGAGAATCAACCCTTAATCAAGGGATCCGCGACGTTCTCGCGCGGGTCGATCTGAAAAAAAAAAGAAAAAAAACACGGCGCTCGTCGCGAACGAAATCATCGCCGCTGTTTAATATCTTTCGCCGGGAAACATCCCGGCAAGTGAATTGTTTCGCGGCGATAAGCAGTCCTCTTTTTTTTTCTTCTCCCCCGGATCGTTCGTGTATCTCGTTGCCGCGTAATTAATTACGAATAAAACGAAGGAAGGAAGGAAGGAAAGAACGAATAAACGAAGGAAAGAAGGGGGGAGAGAAGAGGTGGAAAGAAGGGGAGAAAGAAGAGGTGGAAAGAAGGGGAGAAAGAAGAGGTGGAAAGAAGGGGGGAGAAAGAAGCGAGGGGATGGAAGAGGGAAGGGTGAATCGTGGCGATACACGGGGGTCGAGGTTGGTAATGCTCGATATTCCTGACACGCGGTGTGTACACGGCTCCGTCCACGGCTCCGTCGACGGCGTCGGCGTCGGCGTCGAGCCACCGGCGCAGCCACCGGAGAAGGGTCACGGGGGTACGTGTCTGGCGATATGGAAATAATTACCGGGCGGGGCGAGGCACGAATTAATTAAGAGATACGTAAGTAGCGTATATTGCGCACGAGATGCAATTACGTCGTCTTTGAATCTGGCGGCGCAGCCAACGCCCGGCGCGGGTAACGTATAACGAGCCGCCCCGAGCCCGGTCAGCTCTCCGGGCCTTTGACATCGTACCACAGTGGTCCAGAATTCGGGCATAATTTCGCAAGAAATCTCCGCGCGCGCGTTCGGTCCGCCGGAATCGGGAACGAAAGTTGTCGCGCATAAAATATCGAAATTAATGCTAATTTCTGTGAGATACTCGCCGCGGACCGCGGAGTGGGTCCAGTTTGCGCGCGGTATTTATGTGTCCGTTGCACCGTGCACGCATAAATCATAAAGCGAATATTAATACGTTCGCTCGGATCGATTTAATAAATGGCAATCGAGAATGCGGTTTTTTTTCTCGACGAGAGAAATTGAAATGTTCCATTAACGAAGTGATATAAAAATGCGCTGATTGTGTACAGTGCTGACGAAGTTTATTGTTTCAGCAACGTTAATGGAGTCTGGGTTTTTTGAATAATTAACTTTGAACCTATCACGTCACTGAAGTAACCAATCATTTTCATATCGTGACTTTAATGGCAGCTTTAGTGTCAAAATTGAATTGAAGTATCAAGTACTATTATAATATGACTATTATAACTGATTCTATTATAATATTAATTATAATTCTATTATAATTCTTCTCGTTAGGTTTCTGTAAACCAAATCCAATTTCTTGGCCGTGAGGCTCAAAATAAATAAATATATTATAACTCTTCTCTCCTGGAGAAGAGAGAAATGTATCTTGAAATCGTGAAAATTGCAACGCTGTAGAATTCATTGTATATTTTTCGCATTTCTGTTTCGCTTTCTCGTGGAGCGGAAACGAAAGTCGGGGAAGTCGGAACGGTAGTCCGCGTCGGCTTTATTGGGCGATTCGAGAGAGTTTAGATGATTGATGGACCCGGGCATTAGGCGGGAGAAGTTTCAAGGCTGCGGGGCGTTGAAAATGGCGAAGGTGCTATGGAACTTGTCGTTGCTCGATTTTGTATTTCCAACTTCCGACTGTTTCAGTTTATATCGTCTCGAAGCAGGAAACCGCGACAATTTTTTACTGGCCATTGCAACGTCGTATTTGATACTTTTATGAACATTTTTTATTTCGTTTTTAAGACTTCTTTCTGTTAGAGGAATGAGTTTTTTTCATAGCATTTCAAGCATTTTTCATAATTCATTAACTTGCTGCGGTTTGACGAGTGTAACACGCGATGGAAATTTTTAGTAATAATATTTTAAATACGAATATTATTTCGGTATTTTCAGTAGAAATTAAATTATATTTTCTTTTGATTGATATTTAATGTACTCTTAGTTTACAATAGATAATAATAGATTTATTAGTTTATAATAGAAATACAGCCTATATTGAGCCTATGATATAGTAAAATAAGCCTAATTTTCTAAAACCTAATTCGAGCCTCGAAGCTCGCTTGTACGATTATTCAGATTATAAAGATACATTCATGAGTTATTTATTCAATACATTGTTATAATTATCGCCAAAAATCGGAACAAGTCTTCTACTATTACTTTTATAAACTAACATAAAATTACTATTTCTAGCGACCCGTAAATGTAACGTTAATAACCTAACATCTTCAATATCCTATAGATTCCCCGTTATCTAAAATCGCATCACAAAGAACAATGCTCGTACAATAGTTAACAGCAGCTCGTCATCCTCAGACCCCGGCGCGGATCGCGTTATAAAAATAATTGAAGAAGCTCCCCTCCCGCCGATAAGACGACACTGTAACGCGTCCCGTGATCCTCAGAGGCGTCCCCCCTCCATCGAATTCAATAATCCCTCCCCGCAATTTCCACGGCCACATCCTGGATCGGAATTGCGGGCTCCGGTCACGGGTAAAAGTAGAGGGATAATTCGGGACAACCCGGGCGATTCCGATAGGAAGATAGACACGCCGGGGAAAGCCCGACGCGTATCAAAGTGTTTCTCGTGCGCCGCGACCGTGCATACAATATTGTTAACCATCTGACCCCGTCTCGTCACCGTCCGCACAATCAGCCGCTCCCATTGAAAGGCAACACGTGCAGAGCGTATATGCGGTTAACGCTGTCCAGGATGCATGTCGGCCCGCTTAATTCGCCGCGCGTCGCGTGGTAACGTGGTACCATTCATACGACCATAGTAATTACACGGGACGTCAAGGCCGGAGGCTGTTCGGGCAAAAGACAAGATCGCGGGGACGCGATACCGGGAATCGCGTGAATTAGCATCGAACCGAAACGATTCCGGAGCGCGTTACACCAGCCGCTCGCGCGCGCGCCAGAGGAGGATCGCGTGATTATAAATAGCGGGCGCGTTCCGTACGGTCTTCACGATCCCGCCCCTGGGAATTCGGTTCTGGATCGTGTCGGGCTGGATCGTGGATCACCGCAGTTTAAACAAATCCGAGCAGGGACCCCCGAAACGCCGTCTGAGCCGAGCTGCCCGTAACGAGGATGCAGAAGGTTGCCGGACCCCGGCATGGGGAAGCCGTGCCACCGCCATTAACACCAATTGTGCTTTCATTAATTTTCATCCGCACTTTCGTGCGCGCGTTCACGCGATGCCCTGCTCTCCACGAAGGTGACGGCCGGGAATCCCGAATCGAGAGCCGACCAATTGCCACGGGCTTCTGTCTGGCCGCAGATGTTTTCGACTGCTTTCTCCTTTATTCAGTGCTTAATACCATCGTTTGGCAAATGTGGCGAGAACTTGCTGTTTTAGGTGCACGTGCTTTAATGTTTAGTGCGCGAGCTTAAACCTTTTCTCGGATCGAAGCACCATGGACAGGCGCAGAGAAATATTTCGATGAATAAAAGATCTTTGAAACTTTCGTAATTGATATTTTGAAACTAGTGACACGTGGGTTTCTCAATCCTTTCACAACAGAATTTTTGTGAAAACAATAGTTCGTTTTAGGGTTTTCAAATACTATCAGTATTTACATCTTATATAACCTTAACAATATCGAGGGTCTCAGAAAAACTCTAAAAAATTGCTCAACCAATTTTTGAATATTGGATTCCAATTTTGAATCTCACTATAAACCTAAATTCGAATTACTAAATAATCGAAATAAATGTGAGTCCAATTCTGTCTATAAATTCGAAATTAGACCGGACTTTCTAATTCTAATACGAACGACATTTGTCATGACATTTTCAAACAGTTACAAAATAATGAAGATTAATCATGCTCAGATTAAAGCCAGATCGAGAACCGGTTCAGTTTTCTGTGGGGGGGACAGCTGTTTTCATTCTGCACCCGTGTTACAAAATAGAAATGAACTTTGCTTGAATTCTTCTGAACTCACGAATGACTCAAGGGATTCATAAATTCTAATTTTCTTTCTCGCAGTGAGTATAAATTATTATCGTAGGCCTGCTCTTTTGAAAGAAGAGACCCGACTCTGTCCACCTCGCATGGGCTGCTCCAGACTAGCGACATGTGACTATGGTAGACAGCTATTGCGACAGTGAGGATATTTCAGGCAACTTTAGAAAACCATCCGTTGCATAGTCTCCGTTTATGTTAGGTTCAGATTCGATGAAAGAATCAATGACAGTGTCAAAGGGGTAGATTCGAGAGCGAAAGAAAATCGCTATAGATTCGTACTGTTTTGCATTAACTCAAACATTGTCTGTGACTCGTTGATTAGGTTGATCTGTGCGCCATTTAATAAAATATGAAAGCAAAGATTATTAATAAAAAGGGAAGATATATGCATAAAAGAGAACATATATGTATGAAGGAGAATATATATGTATAAAGGAGAACGTATATGTATGAAAGAGAATATATATGATTAAAGGAGAATATGTATGAATAAAGGAGAACAATATGTATTTTTTGAAAGACTGCATTGAACACAGAACTAAATCAAGGACCAGCAGTACACATCCATGTATGAATAATAGTACAAATTTACTTACAAATAATAGTACACACCCACACCTATACATTCACACTTAGCCAGAACACTTTGCAACAGAACCTCTTAAAACTACCAATGGCCGGATGCTCGAAAATTTTGGACATCCGTGTCAAGTACTGCACGAAGTGACTCGTCAGCTTGTCCTAAGTACTACCTAACCTGACTTCGATGCCACAAAATGATCAGAAACTTTCGTACATCTGCCCACCCCTAATATTTACGACGGTCGCACCCGGTGCACCAATCTTAGCCGCGTTCGCGCACCTTCTTTTTCTCTCGTCACGGTTCGAATAAATTCGCGAGAGGTGCTTAGGTTCTTGGAGGAGAGGTGCTCCTTGCTTCGTAGAGTCGGCGATCATAGTTTCGTGCTCCGTTATGCACTAATACCCAAACATTTTTCGTGAGTCATCGATTAGACCTGTGTGTCATTTTTGCCAAAATACTGTGTCGTCAAAGACACGAGTCATTGATTCTTCACTTTGGTTACTTTGATTCCTCTTGGTCTAGAAACTGCATTGGGTCTAGGTGACCAAAGTCGGGTGATTCCTATTATACTCGCTAAGCTCGAGGCTCATTTTGGCAGTACATAGTGAACTATGAAGCATGATCTTTGACTTATAATAAAGTTCTTTGTAAAACTCCGTTCATGGCTTATTTTATTTACAAACTCTAGCTATCCACCAGGAAAGACTAAAGAGTCTCGAGAGATCCTCTAACCTTCTCCTCACGGCATTACAGTACGTATCCAATCGAGACAGAGCTACGAGATTGCGAAAAGCATGTGCCTCGTGAAAAGCGTGCGCCTCGCGAAGCTGTATTTATTTCTCCGCCTTGGCGATGGTTCAATTTAGACTCTGATTGATGGCTGACATCTCGGATTCGGAGTAAGGTGCTCGAGATTTGGGTCAGATTTAAACAGAAATCATCGATTCAGTCTTTCCTGTTATATAGGCGTAAAAGTGTGATTTATACGGAATGATATCGCGATGACGTTTCAGATCTCCGATGTCGTGGTTACAGTTTTTACGAATCGTTTAACAGCTTTATCAGAAGGGATACCGTGAATATCAATCCGCCATGGAATTCGTTCCCGCTTAGTCGCGGATTGCATGTTCATTTACAATAGAACGCGATAACGCCGATAATAACCGAGCGCTATAAATACATGTCGCATTATCGGAACGGGTCTATGAATCACGGAATCAAAGTCTGAAATGCTACATTGTGACTCACAATTATAAATAACCCTCAAGGAAAGATGTAGGCTGTAGAAAAATGTTCTATTAAGAACCTTAACTGATTTAATAACATTGTAGTTTCGCAATGCACATTGACCCGTGATTTTCCTGTCGGAGATTTTCGATTCACTGCGTCGCATGTTGGTGAAAGTAGTTTTTAACTAAGTTCTAAAAATGCTAAAAAACTGGACAAGTAGTTACTATGATAGCTAGTTATTATCTTGCTTTGGCTGAATTAACTAAATGATTTTGATAGTCTAATTTTTTTCCGATTGCTGTTTTATGCTCAAGTTATTATTCTAGTCTGGACTGCAATGTTTAATATTTTTCTCGAGATTTATTTTAAAAATAACTAGATTCTTTTGTTTAGTTTTTAACAAAATGCATCGAATATTAATGTATCGAAAAAATTTTAAGCATAACCACGTTCTAATACTCTCTTAAATCATAGCTAAAAAATATATGAAACAGATACGTGTTTTCCCAAAAGCCTCCGAAAAGACCATCAGAGATTGCAGTCCAGGCTGTGATAACCCCTTAACGCAACTCGAAAATGCGTCGAGGCTCACGGAAATTCGGCGAGCGAGCTTCCCGGTTTCGCGCGGCAGCCGAGGATTAAACGACAGTGCTCGAACGGGGGAACTACACCGTCGTAGCTACCTTCCAGCGCCAATCAAGGAGCAATCTCCGTCCGTGGACTCCACGCGCAGCTTAGCCAGTAACACTAGACGTTAACTCGGGTATCGGGCGCGCGGTGAAACGGGCATCCTCTTAGTCCGGCTTAGAGCGACGCTACGGGAACTTCAGGTGGGGTCCCGGGCATCGGATCTTCGGCGAGGAACGACGGCCCCATAATTTTCAGCTCGGCGACCACGCTCCGTGGGTTCGACTAACACGGGCCCAATTAGAGTACAGCGAGCGAAACGAGCGCGGCCGGACACTGTAAGAAACGCGATACGCTAATAACGCCGTAATAGAATACAATATAAGAAAAGAGGAGCCGTATTACCGTCGGGCACGAAACACCTGTAGGAACGGTGCGCCGCGATTTTCGCGAAGGAGACCCCGACGTGCACGCGCGCGCGCGAGCGACCAGGAGGGACAGAGAAACGGAGAAGGAGGGCGAACGGAGTTCGTGCGGCTTGTTAATTAACTCGCAATCCGGTAATTGGCCGCGATAATAAGTTGCAGTTCTGGCACGCGGGGTCGTTCCACGGGTCATCGTCGGGCCTATCTGCCGTGGCTTTCTCTCTCTTTCTCCCTATCTCTTTCACTCTATCTCTCTTTCTATCTCTTCTATCTCTCTCTTTCTCTATCTCTTCTATCTCTCTCTCTCTCTCTTCTATCTCTCTCTCTCTCTCTCCATCTCTCTTTTTCTCTTTCTTTCTCTTCCTTTCTCTACGACCCTCCCTCCCTCTCGCAGCTCACCGTCGTCACCGCGCGCAGGAAACATTAGAACGATAAAAAAGGTCCGGCCGGGTCAAGTCGCTTTAATCCGTGGGGACTGTTAGCCGGGCAGGATTCCGAGATACAGCTGCGCGAATTCAACCAGACCCGGACGATTATCTCGCAGCGGCGTTTAATCGGTCGGCGCCGCTCCTGAAAAATTCACGGTGACAACGCGCCGCGCGTTCGTTCCGCCGGATGTCAACGCGGATCTTCTATTTCGGATGCACGGGAGATTCCTTGACACCCAGCCTCCAGATGTTTCACGGAGCCATACGAAAACGTTTGACCCCGAAAAATAAGAAATATCGATCTCCTTCTCTTTTTTAACGATTTTGGTGACGGACGATGATTGGTCAAATGTTTAGATGTATGTGGCTTATAATTTTGTAAAAGTTTCCGAGTGATAGCTTTCGGGTAATGGAAGGGTTCCGCTATTTGTTCACGATACTGATGAGAGATTGTTTAGAATGCAGTAATTTTTTCAAAATTGAATTATAATAGTTTATTAAATAACGTCTGCAGAACTATTTTTTTAAACTTCAGTTATTTGGAAAGGAAACGCAAAATAAAATATCCATGGATTTTTATCAGTTGTTTCTAAGAATTATTATTGATATGTGAATGCTCTATCTTAATTGGTACAAGTACGCTTTTAATACATATTAGACATAATATAATAGTATCTATAAATTTTTATAATTCATTTATTCACTGTTTTCACTGCTTTGTGTTTTACTTTTTACAGTCATTTCAGGATTAGTTATTACTATACAGACGATCTTTAAGTAAAACATAAATTTTATTTGTCGATTATAGGGCACAGAAATTAGGTAAAAATATATTTCTAATATTATAAATAATAAGTAATATAATACTATAAGTAATACTATAAATATACTATACTACCAAATATAAATGAGTAAAATCCCCAGTCTAGTCGCTACTAACAAAACTAACAAAAATCGCAGCAATGGTACGCGCTTAAAAAAATTTCTGGAGAATCAGTATGCGTGACCGCGGCATCAGATAAGGCGACAAACATTTTCGACGAAGCGACGGAAAAGTCTTTCCAGTATTAAGAATTCACCGCGCACGTTAAGAGCAACTTCGACAAGAATCCAGAAACGGCGCGACTACGTACGGAGGAACAACCTCCGAAGTTTCTTCGAGCGGACCACGTTGAAGGAGCAATCTCCTTGTGGATCTCCCGAAGACCGAAATCGCGGGGAAATTGTTTTCGGAACGGACAATCGACGAGGAGATATATTTTATATGGGGCGACCTTAACGGCGTGGATAATGCCACGTAGATAACGGCAATGTCGTCTCGCTTATCCGATTCGACCACGTTGAAATTTTACCACTTCCTCGGCCGGAATTATCCGAAGCGCGAGGCGTGTATCGCTTAGCTAAAGTGGATACGGAGGAATCATTGGCAGCGAGCTCCGGGAATGCCTTCGCGTATTTAAGAAAGCCTTTCCATGGTTTCGCTAACAAGATTTAATGGATCGGCGCGTGTCTTCCACATGCTGGCTGCAAACGGCCGGCGATTTCCACGAAAGCATTCTAGCGTAATTCGTTTAAGTAACTTATAGTCAACCCGTTGACACCGTTCGGGACTCCGTCTATTCTTACATCGTGTACGCGGAATCGGTTGCTAAGTTGAGTTCTGTGTTAAGTAATCTTTCGCGCGGTTGATAGATCGCAGGATTGATCGCAGGATTTTGTAAGAAAAAGGCAAAGGGTTGCGACGATTAGAAGATATGTTGAATATCGTTGAGAAAAATCAATAATTATTAAAATTTCAATTGGTGATTGTTATTATATATTAACTTGTTATACTAAGTTATAGCAACAATTGAGAAAGGATTTTAGTAATTGTACTATAAGCTAATCTTTGTAACGTCTGCAGAAGATTCGAGACATTTAGTGGAGTTTTAAAAAAATTATAATATTGTGAAAAGGATCCTCTTTACGCTTGCTATAGATTCAAACATGTATTTTTCTCAGATTATTTAATATTGATTTTCTTATAAAACCTAACACAACATTTACGACAATATTGACCACACGAGAAACAAATCTGCAGGTATATTAATATCATATTAATATGAAATATAAGAAGCTTAAAAATAATAATATGATATATAAAGATATAATTCTCGATTCTATAGAAATTGACATAACCTTGACATAAAAATATCAAAAGTGGAAACGCATTTCCGTGAACCGGCCTAGAAAATCTTTATTTCCCTCAAAAAAGCAACAGATATTTCCATCCATTATACTCTACCCCCACCAACGAACCACGTAGAAAATGTCGTTAAATCGTCAGCAACGTTTTCCAGCCCCGACCGAAACCGCAGCGTAACGCGAATAACAGTCACTAACGATCGATCCGCGAACAATCAAATTCCTAGTTAAGCGTTCGAGCTCGGAGTCAAAGGAGCCGATCGTTCGTCCCCTCCCTCGTTCAGCCCGGCAGCGTCGCGCTCCACGGAAAACGGTCTGGGGTGGGGGGTGCGTGCGGATCGTCGAAAAAAAAAGCTTGCGGCGCCCGGAGGCAGGCAACCCTTGCCATTAACGCGAAAACAGGCATTGCGAGACGCATCAGCGAGCCGCGAGATACACTGGGCGGCAGGATAACGCGGCGGTCGGAGAACGACAAACGCGCGAGCGCGGGCGCGAGCGAGGAGCGGAAATTCCTCTGGCAGAAGTGCGAACGAGGCCGTTTAAGTCGCGCGGTACTCCATATTTATACCGGCGCGCGATAACACGCGCACGCACACACCGGGGAAAGCAGAAGGGAAACGCAGACGCGGAAAAGCGGAGCGGTGGTGTTCTCTCGCGCTCTTAATCCACGCGCTGTCGAACGTCGGCGGGGGGCGGGGAGGGGGAGGGGGGGGGGGGCGCGCGGGCGGCGCGGGAGGCGCGAGGGGATGGAAACGCAACGTCGGGCCGCGAACGCCGGGCTTTCCGTACCGTTCCCCACTAATTGCTAAATGCTAATGTACGCATACACGCTTTGCCGACGCCTACTTTCGCGACGGTGACAGCCGTAGGACATTATTCGCGGCTCGGTCCCCCCCTCTCCGATAGGTCCGGGGAATCGTCGCGCGGATGGCTCGTCATCCACTTTCGAACGGTACGCCCGCGCCCCGGGACGATCGGCATTTGCATTTCATCCGTTCGATGCTCCCCGCGACCTGCCCACCCCTTTCAGCCGCCTGCCCCCTCTCCCCTCCCCGCTCCTCCCAGGTAACCGGGATTAATCATTCCGGATCGGTACTCGCTGATTTATGAAAACGGAGGAACGCGAGACGCTGCCGCGCACCGATGAGATTCACCGGCTACCCGGCACCCCCTGCCCCCCTCACTCTCTCTCTATATATATCTGTCTGTCTCTGTCTCTCTCTCTCTCTCTCTCTTTCTCTTTCTGACGGAGATTACGCAGAGATTTATTAGTGAACGATGCGGGATTCCGGGTTGCGATGGGGTTCGATCCTTTGTGGACCGGCGACAGCGGTTTTTCCTAAATGAGTTGTTAGCGGGCGCAGAAAGGATTGAAAATTTCCTCTGCTCGCGAATTTTAACAGCGCGCCGCGTCTCGTTTAGCGCGGTCGATTTGTGCGAGGAGAATTTTTGTATTACAAAAGAGAACTATTACATTGCGAGGAATAAGATCGGGGGAGATGTCTAAAATTCCTTAGTTTCATAAATTTAATATGTTCATAAATTTATTATCAAATTATTTTGAAATCAAAGTAATTTAATTGTTAATTAAATTGTGTATTACACGGTATGCTATACTACATGAACAGAGATTGACACTGAATTCACCATGGCAATTGAAATGAACGGTTTGACATCATTTCAGTTTAGTTTTTATTTAGTATTATTGCCAGTCTGTGAGGTCGCTATTAATTATTCATCTGTTGTAATAATAATGTTGTAATAAGATATGACAAAATAAAACTGAAATATTTCCGCTTTTATTCAATATATTTATATAAACCCCATTTACTTTATAATAAGACATAATAATAAAATTAACTAATATTAAATAAAAATTGAGAAATATAATACGATCAACATAATTAAAATCATTGCGAACAACATTTACAAACCATTCGAATATCTGTTTAATACTATTATACTTATTTTCCATTACAACTATATTAAAACAATTTTAAATAGAAAAAAGTCGCTATCATAACCATCGACATAACCCCAGTTCCCAATATTCACAAACGTCCGCACCACACCCGAATAAAATTCAATAAATATTAATCAATTACCGGGCATCACATTTTCGAGAAAACTGCATTCTTCGCATTTGCCCAAAAACAATCAGCAGCACTTCGTGTTTGCGTTGGAAATTAGCCGCGCCCGATCGCCGTTAAACCGTGTTCAGGCACACGGCGGTAATTTCATCCCGAGTGCCGAGATCTCTATTAAGTCGATTATTTAACCGCAAATATTTATGGAAGTATATTGACCATACAGCAATTTGGGTATGTAGGAATCGGGAGCAAATAAAAATTTCCCTCGCTCTGTCAAGAGAGATACGATGAATATTTTACGTTGTCCGGTCGGGTCGCTTCGCTCGAGGATCCACGGTTAAAGGAAAGCTGCTGTCCGCGTGCCGGTCGTCGCCGATAAGGCGAACGACGGTCAAAAGCTTCGCGACACGTACGAAAATCCGGCTCGCGAGAGGTCGGTAAATATATGAAGCGACGCGATGGAATATTCGCACATTAGCGACAGGCCATTAATACCGGGTTCGCCGAGTGGCGTTTCGCTCTTTAGCGGACCCGTAAGTGGGTTACCCGTGTGCGTACACGAAAGAAAGAGAGACGGAGACATATAGAGCGAGAAAGAGAAGGAAAGGAAACACACGCCCCACCCCATCCCGCGGTATAATTGTTTGGACACGAAAAGCTCCGCGCGTAAAACATCGTTTCCTTACGAGCCCCGGCTCTCTTTGTTTGCTCTTCCATGTTCGTGCGTCGCGGCCCCGTTAAATTCAATTTACTTCGGCCCCCGCGGGTATATTTGTCTTCGAAAATGCACCGGAACTCGATTCCGGCCCGAAACAATCGAAATCCGCGCACCGCCACCGCCGCCGCGCCGACTATTTCGGTTGGCCCGTGGTGGACCAAGTCGGACAACGTTGACTTTGATTTTTCTGGCGGATCGCGGGAGCGCGGACGGTATTTTCGGGAGCGCGATCGATACGGGATTATTTTTCCCCGGCGGATGTATCTGGTAAAAGCTTCCTGAGAGCGCGACCATCTTTCATTCGATTAGCTGCGCTGCCGCCACCGCGATCGAGTGTTTATCGCTGCTTTTGTGTTCGCGTTTCGTTTAGAAGCTATTTCGGGGGCGTTCGGGATGGCAGTTTTCTGTTCCAGCATCTGCTACTCGCGAGGGCTATTTTCGTCTGATAATGTTCCTGCGGTCGGCAAGATTCGCGCAAAGAGTGGACAACGGGCATAGTATTTATTTTGACATGGAAATCTTTATGGAGACATTTGGAGAAATAATGCAAGATAATGGAGCATAAATCAAATCGTTTCTATAGGAAAGCAAGTTGAACTGTTGCTGTGGATTTGAAGATTATTATATTGGATTCACTGTTGCATTCGTCTGATAAATGTAAAAACATTATCTTTCATAATTACTTCTTTTTATTTTTAATGATTGGTGTCACGTGCACATTAGTTTGAGAAAAATCGATTCAACGCAGTCTTCTAAAAACTCTATCGCAATCGCGTTAACTATTTACATCATCGTTAAAACCGTATCGTAATTGCACGATCAATTTGCATATCCAGTCCACGCATCACGCGGTTATTATCGAAATTAATTGTACTTCGAGCCTGCCGAGTTTCACGGTTCGAGAGCAACCCCTCGCCAGCTAGCGACAATCATTAGAATCTGATTTAAAATAATTTGAAGCCGATCGGCCTATTTAATCGGGACCGAGACAATGACGGTGGGCGAGAGAGCATTATCCAGAAGTGACGTCCGATCTCATTAAAAAGTCGCGAATAGCGTTTTTTTTTTTTTTTGGTGAATGGGCGCCGTCGGAGGGGCTCGTAAAAGCCGCCCTCGAGGCCGCTATTGACAGTGGATATCGTTCGGGGATTGCGTCATCGATGACGGGGGACATCGTTAAACACGGTCTCGCTCGTCTATCATTCCCGGCCGGAGTTCATTGTCGCCATCATCCCCCCCCCCCCCCCCCCCCCCCCCCCCCCTCCCCCACCGAAAGCTTTTACCGCGACGGTGAAACGCGTTACAACGTATTACATCAACGGCGGACGAAGCGACCGGACCGTTCGCCGACGTCAACGGCCGATAGTATTTTCTATCGGTGACTTTCGCGCGGCCTGATGAAAATCGGGACCCCGATCCGCCCACGAGGGAAAACTGTAACTGCGGGCCGCGGACGCGTGCAATAATTCCCGATTACGAGGCCGCGTTTAATAAACGAGCGGGGCCCGGCTCGTCTGTTATTAACGCCGCGGTCGCGTGGCCCACATATCTCCGAGCTCTCCGAATCAGCCTCCTCGGAGCCTCTCGACTCCGATCTCCTTCGCGTTCCGCCGTCCGTTGCGAACGATTTGTCTGCCGGCCGTTTACCGATCTACCGGGCTCTTCTAAAAAGGAGCAAATTTACGGCTGCGAACCGCGTAAATTGGTCTTGTTAATTTCCCCGTTTCACCGGGCACAATGGACACAACGCGCGCTAGTGAATTGAAATTTGCGAGTGCAACACGTACGCGTAGGGCGTGGGGTACAGCGGCAGCCAATATTCTTCGCTCGAAATTTTCTCCTTTTATCCGGCGGGGAAACTCATTTCGCCTAACTCCGCTACGGGACGAGCAATTTCCCGGATTAGGGAAACCCCGGCAGCTACACCCGCGTATTACGGAAGCCGCAACTGCGACTCGCAATTCTTAGTTTCAAGAAGCAATATAAACAGTGATTGCGAGTTACGCTCGTCTTCTTCTTCTTCTTCTTCTTCGTCTTTTTCCATTCTGTTTTGGGGGCTCAAGATAAGGTTTGAAATAGGTGCTGCGCCCTGCTTAGACGACGATGGAGTAAGGATGGAAGAACTGATCGAGTTGCGCGAGATTTACCCCTTGCCGTGCTTCAACGAGTCGGGGTGGAGGTTTTTAGTAATAAAAGGTTGGGTGTGAATGTTGTTATATTTCGTTAAAAATCAAATTCTATTCAGTTAAAATTTACAAGTTGATAAACAGTCAATAACTATATTGATATAAATATTTTTAGAAGCTCAAATAGGTTGGCTTAAAGTATTAAAATTTGGAATAAATTGTATGTAACAATAATGTATTTATCCTAGGCAGATATGTGCATCCACTGCAAAATGTAGAAATTGGATCGATCATTGCTCGTTTGCAATTTCAGTAGATTGAAAATAATGCAACAGTTCTGTACTTGATCCACTAATTTTTATTATAATTAATTTTAATTACAATCGATAGAATTTAATAGAATTTAATTACAATATTCTTTAACCGATTGATTATTATAACTAGTAATTTTTTAAAGTGTTGTACAGCAATTATACTGCATAAAGATTTTTTTTAGACTTTCTTTAAATACAATACTTCTAAAAAATATATAATTTAATAAAAATTACAGAGTATACATCCATTTGAACCAATTACCAATACAAACACTGAATTTTTATATATTCACAGTAAATCTCGACGCGAGAAAAGAAACTCACAATAATTAACCAGTGTTCAATTTCAGCCTCCTTAACAGCAAAAAAAGAATTAACGGCCGTCCAGATTCGTAATCTATCGCGCGATAAATCCGATCGCGTCTCTGTCGAAGTCGCGACTCCGCGCCCACGAAATTCATAAAACCGTCGCGGCTCTAGCGTTATAAAATCGGTATCAATTACAGGGGCGGTGCTCGTCCCGCGCTTATTATCGCACTTCACCTACTCCAGGGAAGGGAACGATGAAATATTCAAATTACGATCCCAAGATCCCACGAAGTTCATGGAATTATCCGGTCCCCGTGGCTCGTAAAACGTTCGCGTTCCTTAATGGTTTCTGGTGGCGCGGGTTTCCTCCCCGCGCGCTCGCGCGCGAGCCTAGCCAAACTTCCTCATTACTGTCCCGGTTTTCCCCGGGCGCCGAGCGTGATCGAGGTATCATTATCGGTTTAAGTGACAGCCGATTTCGACCGGAAGCTCGATCATTTTCACGGATAGTTGAGGCCCGTTGGATCGATCGCTTGTAATTACTGGGGAGCTGCTGCTGCTGCTCCTGCGTCACGTGTGGTAGAAGGGTACGCACTCGGCCAATGGCACTTTCCACCACCCAGCTTCTCCCTCCCCCTTCCCAGCCCCCCTCCCCCCTGGTTCGAACAGCCGTAGGCTCGCAGTCGTCATCATCGTCGCCTTCGCGGGAAAAGGAATCGCGAACAATACCAGCGCCAGCCAGGCCGAGTGATCACGATTTTACGCCTCCTTCGCGCCTGCAATTGCGTGCGCTTGTAATCATTGCGTCGTATTA
Organism: Augochlora pura; assembly: GCF_028453695.1. Lineage (NCBI taxonomy): Eukaryota > Metazoa > Arthropoda > Insecta > Hymenoptera > Halictidae > Augochlora > Augochlora pura. The sequence continues at coordinate 20,488,175 of NC_135777.1, read as the reverse complement.
CTGTTGCTCGCGTGCACCCCGATGACGATAAAATTCTGTTCCCGTACCGTATCTAGAATTTCCATGCGCGCGGGTCTCGTTCAACGTGCCGGGATCGGAGAGGGAGGAGAGGGGGCGGGAGGAGGAGGGGGAGACCACCCCCGCGAGCGAGTTTTTACGCAAATTGAGATAACAATGCCCGGTCGATTTGAATAACCGCCTCCGGCCGCGTCGCATTTAAGAAAATTAATCACCGTGGCCCGGAGCTCTTTATTAAATAGTAATCATCGGGTGTGCTAATGAATGATTTTGCTAGTTTTCGTTGCGAGACGGCGAGACGCGATACACTCGACGCGCACGTTGCGCCTTTGCTCGTTAAAAAGCGACCCGCGTTGCGCGCCACGCGATGCTCCCGGCCCAGCTAATCGCGGAATTACTTCCCCTTTCAGACATCTATTTTGTAATTATCTCGGATGCTGCCTGCCGGGCGAACGCTTTTTTTTACATAAACCCGCAGTTTCGCGGCTGACGCGGAAAACAAAAACGAGCGAAGGTTTCGCACGTTCGTTGGAAGTTTAAGGCGACGGAGATTGGCCGACGTACTTTTGCGTGCATCCTGGACGCACGGTTTGGAATATTATACTACTCGGTTTTGTTGTAATTTTTGTATTTTAGGGGAGTGTTCAGTAAACCGGGAATTTATGAATTGCAAACTTCAAAGATAATTAATAATCGAATAGGCTAGAATCATAGCGACGTATGTGACAATTTACGAGAATTTTTATCTTCGTTTTAAGGTTATGTCTTCATTTTAATATGTCAAGATGTTTAAAAGACAAGTGAAAGAAATTATAGAATGAATTAACTTGACTCCAGATGATCTTAAGACGTGCCAGATTTTTAATCGAACCTATATTTTAAATCCTAACTTTAAATCTTATTTTGCCATCTTCTATATCTAAGACAAAGAAAAATATGATGAAAACATATTTCTGCTGGAAAGCTTCATGGCTTTCTGCCAATGTTTCATTCCACTCTGAAAATCTTCTCACAATAGAAACGCATTTTTAACTGCACAATATCGTCTAGAGTGATTTTAGGATTTCCAGCGCAGATTTTAATTTCGAATTCGACTCGCGCCCGTCAAACGCGCTTCCGCCATATTTATTTTACGAGATGCAAGGTGCTCCGCCAAAGAGACCCTTAAAAACGTTACGATCAAACGAAATATGTTATTAAAAAAACATTCCGAGAAATAAGGAAAAGGGCGAGAGAAAGCGAGAGAGAGATAGAGAGAGTATAAACTTTTTTTCCGCATGGCAAAGCCGTGAAGCGGCCGGTATCACTCATCGAGCGTGTCTCGTCTCTCCGTCTTCCCGTTGACTTCCTGTCGGGCATTAACCGGGTGTCGGATTACCGCGTTCCATTCCTAAGCCGGCATAGAAACGGACAGCTTAATCCGGGCTACGATTTACCTAAGCGACTCGCGTCGATCGAATCCGATCAGAGACAATGCGCCGAACAGCGCCGGCAAAGGGATGAAAAACAGGGGCGCGAGGGAGAAGTTAACCCTTTGCTCTCGATTGGCGACTCGACGGCGCCATTCAAATTGTTTTTACACGTTCCAAAATTATTTTAACCCTTCGCACTCGAATGGTGACTCTCAGGCACCACTGATATTGTTCTTTCACCCTTGAAAATAATTTTTACAGCAACGATGTTTAATTTTAGAAAAATTGTTAAATATAGCACTGTTAGCATGAATCACGAGAATTAATTCGGTACATATATAAAATACACTTCGTCACTTAAAATGAAAATGCTATAAGACAGTAGAATTATTTTAGATTCAGAGCTAAAACGGCTTCGAGTGCAGAGGGTTAATAGCCGAAGCTTAGATTTAAAAATTGTTAAAAGTGTAATTGTTGTACGAGTCACGAGACTTGATTTCACATGCATTGAATGAATTTTAATTAACATTTAATAATATAATTACATAAAATAGAAATACTAGAAGGCAGAAAAATGATTTTAGATTTTCAATTGAAACGGCTTCGAGAGCAAAGGGTTGATTCGAGCAGGAGTCGCGCGACCGTAATTCGCTTATCCGTCGATCTGCGATAACTATCCCGATCGCTTCCCTTTCTAATTTATTAATAAGATTATCGCGCGACGCCGTTCCGCCTCGGACCCATAAAGCTACGCCGCCTCGATAGCGAAGGAACTCTATCATAAATTTCATCGGGCTGTTAGCTGAGTGCTCCGAGACGTTGAATTGCAAAATAAAATTGCCAAGTGAAAGTGCCGCTTCCATGTGCGAGAGAGAGAGAAAGAGAGAGAGAGAGAGAGAGAACACGGTTCGTGCGCAACGTTATCGCTACCGGGCCGTTGCAGCGGCTCTGAACAATTTTGATTTAATTCGTTCCCGGAGAGTAAACTTTCTTCCATTGTTCTGTAATACCGTGCACGAGGCGGAATTCATTAGCACCGTGAACGCATTAATTCCTCCGATAATGCGAACAGAGTAGATGTGCCGGCTGCGGCCACTGCGCGCCGTATTAGTATTCATGTTTTTTTTTTTCTTTCTATTTGAACTCGGTTACTGTTCTCGGCGATCTACAGGACTTTAAACCGGATGATATATCGTTTCTGGGCGCAGACGATAAGTATTCTATTGACTATAAAGTGTTCTTGGCGAAGAACGCTTTGAGAAAGAATAGCTGGGACTGTTACCTACCCTTTCTCCCATTGCTAAAGAAAGAACAAGGAATTAGTGGAGAAAATGTTAAGGAGAAAATGTAATGCAAATGAGATTGGTAAAGAAGATAACACAGGAGAAAATAAAAGAAACGGAGAAAAGAAATTGGGAGCAGGGAGATGGAAATTGGAAGAAAAGGAAATAAGAGTGGATGAAACAAGATACATAAAAAAGGAAAAAAATGTGTAAGTAAAATAAAGATAAAATGTAACTACTATTACGTTATCGCTATCATGCATATGCTATAATGTCAAGAATTTCAAATATTACAAAATTAAATACAGAGAAGAAAAATTTTAAAAATACCGCATTTTAATCACCTATATTCTACTTTATTACAAATTTATTAATAAATAAGTAAATAAGTAAAGGCGTTGAGAATTGTTCAAAAATATCCAAAAGAGTCCTAAAATCTTACTTAACAAATCAATGAGCACTCGGTCTCGTTAATATTCCGTAAGAAAGAAAATCGACCGATCACGCATTTAGCAGCAATTCCACGTGAAAGGAGTGGACCTGAAATTCCCGGGCCAACAGCTACGAGACGCCTTAAACACTCCTCCGCTCGAGGTCGAGATTAACGTTTATCGCCGCGATTCTACCCACGGCGCGCAAAAAATGTAATTAAGGTAACCGGATAGCGATCTCCCGTTGAATCGCCGTCTCTCTCTCCCTCTCTCTCTCTCTCTCTCTCTCTCTCTCTCGAAAAAAAAGAAAGCTCGACCCTATTCCTTCCGAAAACTCGAGCAAATTCAATCTCGGCATCGATCTCCGACACGAAACTGCCCCCGGCTCGTAACAAAGGTGACCAAGATTGCCGCTCGTAAAGTCTCGCAAAAATAAGTCCGAATTTAGCGTCGCTCGCGGCCATAAATCTCGGCCACTTCCGACGTTAAAAGTCGTCCGTGCACCTCGATCAAGTTGTACCACCGAGGTTCTTGAACCGGCTGTTGCACACCTCGAAAACGTTCCGAGGGTGTGTACGCCGGTACCGAACGATCGCGTCGCGGGCTCTATGGGGTCTCACTTCGATGATCCGGAGGGTTGGCGTGCCGATAAAGCGGCCTGCACAACGGAGAGGTGATAATAAGCAATTTCTTCGTGTTTTAATTTTATATTTTTATATTATTTTTGTTCCGTTTTTCTTATGTACTATTTATGAGGTTACTTCGAACTATGTATATAAATTACATGTAACTCAAAAGGGCCTTACTAACCCCTAGAAAATAATAATAATAATAATAATAATAATAATTCGTCGACCAAGTTCGGTGGCCCTCGGAATTTCTTTCTACGAATTATGCTATTTTTCATAAACGTTTGGACACTTGGAGAAACCTAACCGCCTTTAGTATCATAAATTAGTAATACTATTGCTAATATTACTATTATTATTATTACTATATTTTGCTATTATCATTCTTCTACTAATTGCAAGAGGTGGTGGTGATTTTTAAACTTTATCCTTTAATAATCTAGGCAATTTTGTCCCGATCTTTGCTGCTCGGCCATAACCTATAATTTTATATTTCCATGTTATACAATATTCAGAGTGCAAGAGTAATTTCGATGAAATGATTACAGTCATTTTATTATGGCTAAAATATTAGATTTCATCTATCTGCATAAGAATTCATATGAGGCGTTATTAAATATCATTTTTCTTATCAAACATTAACAACGTATTACAGAAATCACAGTCTCAACTATTAAATAAAAATTATATTTCTAAATCGAAGTCATCTATTTAATATTTTATGTCAACGTCACAAGATAGTCTGCAGATTTCAATATAAAATAAAAATTGTTTGCATCTTTTCTCGTACAATTTCCACGATTATATTCTTGTTCTTAATAATTGCAATAACTTGAACACAATACAGCACTGACATTTATAATACTTTTACCGGTTTTAATTCGATCCATTTTCGTCATAAATGCATCAAATCCACAGTCTAGCCATCAAACTCATCTCTTGCTCCAACTATCGTACGTATTTTCCCTCTTCTACGAGTTCGCGCTTATTGCTACCCGCTGCTTTTATTATCCCCGCGATCGATTTTTTTTTTTTATTGGAAAAGTTGTTCGCCGCGGCCATTTTCTACGGTTCATGGAGAGCTTGTCGACACGGCGGTGGTTTGGCGGGGGTGGTAATATCAGCCATTAAATCGGTCCGTTTAATTGCGCTGTATTAATTCTGGTTTTGCGAAATTAATTTATTCCGTGTATAAAAGCGACTCTCGCTAACGCAATCATCGCGGGTCGATTGATCGATAATCCTGATTATCATATTATAATTAAATGTACATCTCTTGTGTAGCGGTACCTTTGAAAAAATTAAAATAAATGTTGAACAGGTGGAGGAGTTTGAATTTATCCGGTCGAAAAAACGGCGCCCAATTTCGCGCGATAATCGTCGCCCCGTAAAAATATATACATAAAGGTTTTAAATTGATGGCATAAATTAACAAAGAAGCCCCGTGTATACAATGTTGCTCGCAGCGTACGTGTTCGGCGTCGATCGGCGTCGGGAGGGCGCGATTAAAAATCCACAAAATCGGTTATAAAAACGCACATTACCGGATCTTATCAGCAACCGGCAACGAATCGACACTTTCCCCGAGACGAAGTTCGCATAATTAATCCGTTTTAGAACCAGTCGATTCGCAGAACCCGCGCAGGCGTCGAGCGGAGCACCGAATAAGAGCCGCCGCGATTCCGGTCAATTATTTTGAAACACACCGAGCGGAGGTCCAAACAGCCCCGCCGATTTAAATACCAACGCGGCCGTAACATTCTGCGCACCCGGCCCGGCGAATTCCGCGTCGCGTAACGGCCCCGAGCTCGATCGTCCGAGTCAATAAAAGTCCGGGCCGATCGGTCCGTCATCGAGTGAATAAACCCCGACGAGAGGGCCAATTTTCTCGGCCGTTAAAATCCCGACGGCAGCGGCCGAGACGAGACGAGACGCGCGGCGACGAGGTGGAATCCGGTCGGGCTCCGTCTTTGCTTCGCGCCGTTGTGCGCGTCGCCTAACCGCGATTAACTCGCGAATGTTATGTCTCCAGGATCCAGCGGGACCGTTTTACGAGCCGTCCGCACGGCGAACGCGCGAAATTCGAAACCTCGGAGCGTGTCCGCGGCGCCGAGGTGCGCCCGCTCGAATTAATTCCGTGGCCTGGACGATATTTTACCTCGGCCGGAACGAGCGAACGTGCTCGTTTCGCCGCCGGATCGCCGTCCCTCCGACACCCCCGCGTTCGAGCAGGGTTTTCTAGATCGGTGGAGCCCGTAGATCGGCCTGGCCCGCCGAAGATCGTGCGAAGAACAGTAACAACCCGCGAACAAGACTTTCACTTACGCGCGAAATCTCCCCCTACCACCATTATGCAATCGCGGCCGATCTTCCCTTAATTACCGGTCTCCCGTCGATCCACCGGCGAGATATAACAAATTACCGGATCTTAATTTTCCTCTTCCTCCCGCGCGGTGCGAGCGGGTTTCCGCGATCTCCAACCACCGAGGATAAACGCGGCGCGCGATGTGAGAACACGTTCGCCGTATTGCCGTGCGAATTTCAATCGACGTGTGCGGTAAATAACCGTGGGCGGCCGCACGGTGTTCAACGGGTTCCCATTTATGGTATTAATTGTTGGGCCGCGCAGGTGCGCGTTTACAACGATCCCGATCCCGCCGGACGAGAGGGAAAATCACGCGGACGTCGAGAGACCATCTCATCGGTGGCCCTCGAACGCGTTTAAATATGGATTGAGTAATTAGAACGTGATTTCGCGGGTTCTCGCGATCGTGGTTCGACGGTTCCGTGCACGTAATTGCTTCCTTTGGAAAATTTTCAATTCTCGTGGCATCCTCTGTAAACAATTTACCGTAGGAAGCTATTTCTAGTCACCGATTTCTCGAGATATTTTTATTTAATAAGCTCGTTATTAGCAGTCGTCTTTTCTCCATTTCTTTCTTTCTGCGTTCGATGCTTTGTTCGCGAATTTTACGCTTTTAAATAAAAAAATAAAAAATATCACAAAGGAGTTCGATGTTTTAGGTACTCTTCTTTCGAGTTACTAAAATCGTTTCACAAGTTTTCTTTAACTCTTTCTGCAATTTTTGTCTCCATATTTCTCCGCAGCAGAACAATTTTAGCAATATAAGAGAACTCTATTAAATTTCTGTTCCTTGTGAATTTTAGGGAGTGACACGTTTGGAGACATTCAATTTCATCATGTTTATATTGCACCATTCTTGAAGTCTGTTAATGTCATCCTGTATGCTAATAACATCATTCAGAGTACGTACCGTACGGAAAATAACAAATTTAAAAAATTTTAAAAGAAACCATGTGGAATCGGTCACTTTGACCGACTTGGAAGGTTTAAATTTTTAGTATTAAATTACGCCTACTAATTTTTGCCATAAATTCCTAAGATCGATAGCAGTCATAGTGCCATCTCGCCCCTAATAATCTAAATCAGTCGATTACATCAAAAACCCGCGGGTCCTAAAGAGAAACAATTAACTCTAGCACACGACCGGTCATGCTAGCGCATGTTTACGTGAACAGTTTAGCGCATCCGGGTTTTGTAAATCAAGCGCGACAGCGACGCGTATGATCGGTGGCTATAAGGTCGGATAAGTTAGTGGCGGGAAGAAGAGGGTTAGAGGGCTCCGCGGAAGACGCCTAAGCCACCATATTTCCTAGTTTACGAGGTGAACGCGGTTGATCAAGTATTTTCGCGAGAGAGATTCCACGGTGCTGGAGCCCGCCGCGCGTCGCACGGTGTTGCTCGGGAGCCGCGGGTCAAGGGTATGGTTCCCATAAACCTGTCACTTCTTTTCTGGCACTCGGTTAGGGTGGTTCCCCGGGATTCGTTTCTTCCTTCCTTCTCTTTTTCAGTTAGATACGCCGCGGGCGCGGGAAAACCTCCGGTCACACAAATCACACCCTTTTTTTCTTCTCTTTTTTCTTTTTTCCCTCGTCGCGTCGTGTACCGCGCTGAAGAAAAATGAAGAGGGCGATTTTTTGATGATGCATGGCGGATACGGTGTTTGTAATTCTTTAAAACAGAACGTAACAAACACGCGGGAGGTCCGCGCCTGAATAATTGGTTAAACAGTGCCGCTGCAAAATGTGTTGGGCATCCATTACGCGCCGGGTGTAAACAGCGATAATTTTTGTCCTGCGCGTGATCCTTCGCGTGCCACGTATTTATTTTCTTAATTATTCCGAGATCTCGCGCGGACTCTGATACATAAATCGACTGTACTTCGAGGCAACGGGGGATTATAATCTCCGTTGAAACATCCTCGAAGCGTTCTGTTAACTTCTATGAACATGGTAAGCGATATCGCGAGGTAAACGAAGTACAAGTTGGCAGCTATCGATATCTCATGTCGCATTAAGTTTAATTAAATAAAAAGAAAATTGTTTCGAAACGTTGCCGCTTTTTTATCGAACTAGTAATAAAGATTACTATTACGTACCAACCAGGCGATGCGATAATTTCTTCTCAACTGTTATTTAAAAGGAGTCTTTCGACGAGCGGAACGCTAAATCGTTCGATTAACCTGCGCCGCTTTCCAAAGAATATATCGCATCCGGCGCACCGTTTCAATTAAAATAGAATCGGAGAGCGAGCGAACGAGCGCCAACTAAACGATTATTAACTGAAACGACGCTGGCGCGAAACTGGCGCGGTCTCCGCCGCGGAAACGGGCGAGATTCGCCATGATCGAGAAGCCCGTTAACTCGCGAAAGACAGAAACGAGAATAACGTTACGGAGCGCGGCGGGGTTTTATCGCTGGCTAGTTTCTCTCGGCGAGGCGAGCACGTCGCCAGACAATCTCATCTTTTAATCGAACGAAACGAGCCGTGAATAATCGATCCGGCTCACGTGATCGGGTAAAAAGCGGCGAGAGCAATTTTCAGCGGAACCCGGGGAGGAGGAGTTTCGTTCTCGAGGGGCTACCGAGCGACGATAAGTTTATAATAAGATTGTAATTACTTGTTTTAATAAACTCGACGACAAACTGGTTTCCCGGGGCGGGAATCTCTCTCGGCCGAGACGAGCCCGCCGCGCGGGTTGTTGCTCGATCGATCGGATCGAGCGAGATCCCCGGGAAGCGGGACCGCAACATCTTATAATGCCGAGCTGTTTCAATTAATTCGATTCAACGCCGCCACGGCTTCGCGTTCCGTTCGTCTCTCCTCCTCTCCCCTCTCCCCTCCGGGGGGACGAAGGGGCCCCCCTTCCGTTTTACGAGGCCTCCGCGTCGACTTCTCGGCCCCGTCCGTTAACGTCAACTTACTCGATCGCCGAGACGAAACAATGATCGATATCGATTCGACCGCGTCGCGTCGCGTCGCGCCAGCACGGGATTCAATTTTACTGAAAATCTTCGGGCACGGTTTCTCACCGCTCGACTCGACTTGCTTTAATATGGTACCGGATTTAATCATCGATTGATGTTTATTTTGCGGCCGCTGAGATGCGTTTCCACTTCGCTGCAGATATTGTGCAGAATTAACCCTTCGCACTTCGCGCCGTCACGGATGTTACCTATCGGCACTTGTGAACATTTATATTACATTTATATTTGTATTGCACATCGATAAAATAATTTGTACACGTTTGGAACAAAGTAAGGCATTGTAATAATATTCGATTTGTATGAATTATCAAGTATAAACAATTTTAAAACAACCAAATATTTGGGAATTAATTTCTATTCTTTAACCCCTTGCTATACCATTTTCTTCATAGTTGCAACGATTACAAGTTTTTCCATTTTAATATTTTCTAAGAAGAAGAAAAACAATTTAGATTTATTTTACAATAAATAAATTATTATTAGAAATTTTCCTCGCGTGCCAGACTCTTGAAACTATGTCAAGCGGTTCAATTGAGTCTACGCAAGAAAAAGAATTGCGCGACATCTACATATACTATACACATTCCCTAGAATTTTTTTAAAATTCCACGCGCGGGGATCGCTCCTTGTAAACGCAATTATTATGAAATATGCGAACAAACGAAGAGGGCGGGACAATAATTTCCAGCGTTTAGCAGGAAGAATGGCGTTGGCCGCGCAAAGTTTGACAGTACATTCGCTGCGGTTCTCGTGCGAACGCTTTTTTTCATACATCCATAAATAAGAAAGATTTACTATCCATTTATGTGCCCCACCCTGAGCATATATCCTCGTTGACTAAGGTATTACGACATCCCGTAAAGAAATACGGTTTTTCTTCTTGCCTTTCTCACGTGCACGACTAATCATTCCCATTTTCCGTTTTGTTGGACGGTGCTAAGCGCGCCGCGGTTCTTCAGCGGCACCACTACCAACAAGCGTAATCGTTGTTGCAACGCCGCGACCACGGGGGCCCCGGCGAACATTCCGCGGCGCTGTAATTTACCTATTCGCGGTAGAAACGTAAACGACCGATCCCTCGTCCTGGGTTTAATAGAACAGTGGACGCGCGGAATCATTATTTGGTGCGCCCCGGCTGTTGCTCAACAGCGGATTTCCACGTACCGTTACCATTTTTAAACGCTTCCTATCCATTATTCGTTTCTCTCTTTTACACGTTTCCTGTGTCTTGCAGATCCTTATTCTGTCCTGCGTGCTATCGAAGCGTTCAAATGCACGCATTTTATTGGATACGATTATAAATTAGTATATTTATTTATTTATATATTTAGGACTTGGAGAGAGGAAGAATTAAGAATAATTGGAGTATAGATTCATTATTATTTATTAATCGTTGTAAATGATACGATCATGCGTACACGGTCCATTCTATAACAGATAATTTTATTTACCATTATGACAACTTAACCTTTTCAGGGATGGATTTTTATAGGAGAAGAACAATCTATTCAGTTGTTTCTTTTTTTATTTATCATCCATCCAATTTCATTCGATGAGGTTTCTTTTAATACTGCTGAGGGATTCTGTAGCGAATAGTTTTTCAAAATGTGATCTTCCAAATGTATGTTCCACTTTTATTTATAATTTTTGTCTTACATTTTAGGCAAGGCTTTTCTTTGAAATTATAATTGAAATTTCCTCTACTTTCTATTAAAATGAAATTTTAATTTTCTATCTATTTTTAGTCTCAATTTATTCGGGATATTTTAGGACATATTCAAAGCAGCTTTGGGGCAATGTTAGGTTATGTCTAAGTTATTCCACCGTCTTCGGTGCAGTTTTAGGCAGTTTTATAACAGCGACAGATCAGATTTGGAGCAACAGGGCATACTTCAAGCAATTCTCAAGCAATCTAAATAAAATTCCTTTTCGGAAGGAAGTGCAATAAATATCGATTATAATTTAAAATAAAAAAAATTCATTTCAATCGAAAGACTACAGAAGTTTCAAGAGAGCCTCTCCCATCTCCTCGCGTCATAACAGTTCGTATTTCCAGAGCGTCCAACTCTAATCGAAAAACGTTCACCACGAGTGCCATTTCCAGATCGGGTACGACTTGACCCGGGCTCAGGTACGATCGATTCGCGGACTGGCTCGTTCTCGAGGGTCCATTAGGCCACCGAGTGATACACGGCCTGGAAGAATTACCGAGCTCTTCTTCCTGGTCTTTGTGCAGCTTCTTCTCGGGCCCGGTGAATTATGGCCGTGGCCCGGAAAAGGGTGACGGATGGAAGATATAAGACGTGAATTATGTTCGGTCATCGTCGGTGGTGTAGCTCGCCATGGGGCGTGGCCATTATCCCTTGTTATTTATTATTGAGGGATTATGCGTCTGATATCATTATTAGCTTAGCAGGGCTCTGCCTCCGTTCCCCGGAAACTCAGGTGAGAAATGGAGTTTTGATCTGGTGATATTGCAGAATGTTTCTGCCGGCTCTCGGTTTCCATTGATCCTACGTGTGGCTGAGACCCATTGTTGCGGTCTAGGGAAGTTTAACTGATTAAGTGATTATTTGAGAACAATTATAGGTAATTTATTTGAGACACCATATTAATACATATTATTAATATACAGTTTTTAGACCATCTTAGAGCAGTTAAACGTTTCATTTCTACAACGATGTATGCACTGAAATTCAATTATATTATGATTATAATTAATTTTAATGTAAAAACAATTGAATTCAAATGAAAAACACTGTTGGTTTATTTGATTGATTTAAAAATTAGGAGTAACATGATATTGAGCAATGATTTAAAATAATACTAAAGGCTATAAAATAATTTCGAAATCTTATAAAAGTACATTATTTTATTACAGGAATTTCGACTAAATTTCCAACTCCATAAGTAAATTGTTGCAAACGCTGCGTCACTGTAAATTAGTCCAAGTGTTAGGCCTCGAATCGTTAAGATTCACTTGCAGCTCGCCTGCAGCAAAACGCCCCGTTTCCAATCTATTCCAGCATCAGCGCGGCCGCGGCAAGAAGCGTTTAATTTCTCGGCGAGTTTTTCTCGCGGCAAAAGCGATCCGCCGACGTCTAAACGACCGCGGCGTTTTGCCGCGGCGACGCTGATTCGCGCGGATCGTTTCGCCGTTTCTTTTCGCGCTCGTGTCCAACCCGACTGCGACACATCGGCTCGAAGGTGACCGGGGTGTGCGCTCCCCCTCGGGCGTCTCCAACAGCGAGAACAGGGATCGTTTGGCTGTCAACGAGACGAAACATGCGCGTCGCAGAAGCTGGGCTCTGCTCCTCCTCGAGCGGAAGACGTTTTCCCTGAATTGTTCCCACAAGCGTACGCCGCGCGCTTTTTTCCATCGGGACGTAAGCGTCGCGTTGTCTGCGCGTTATCAGGAACAAGACGGCTCTTTATCAATGCCGCGTCGGTGAAGTACACCTTCCGTCGGTGAGCCGCGAGAGATAACGCGGGCCCCGGGACGGGCTAAGGACGCGCCCAAATTCTGTCCTCGGATGTGGAAACCTGTCTCGGCGCTGTTCTTACTTAATATTTCAAGCGACGCGGTGCTTCTATCTCGGCGTTCACGGCATTTATTCAATAGTCTCGGAGCTTTTTACCGATTGATAACGAGTCGGGGCAGACGGTTGCCTCCATTTAGCTCTCGGTTCGCCACTGAGACACTTAGGGATGGTAGAGAACGGCAGATAGCCTCGGTTTTTCGTGTGGAAAGTCTGCGATTAGTGTTACTTTGAATAATCTTGTATGGTTGCTACGAACATTGGAAATGGCTGACGCCTGTATACTCAATTATATGTTTTACGAATACCTGAAAATAAAAACCCGAGACGTTACCTTTGGAAATTCTAAATATAATAAAATTAATATTCACAGAATCCTAAGTTTTTGGTTTAAAATTCTTTAAGGTTGTTCAAGTTCCCTTTATAATATTGTAAATTATTTATAATACATTTAGAGAAAATTAAATAAATTTTCAGATTTCACTAATCTCATTGTTAGTTCCCAAGAGTTTATAATCCTGTCCCCCTATTTTCATGAAATTTCGAAGATACACAGATGCGAATAAATGTAAACTGTGTTTCTTTTATATATTTTCGCTACTTTGCGAAGGTTATCACTGTGGCGTCGTGTTAATAAAAAAGGATTAGAATTATATTCCAATTTTAAAGAACAGAATAACATCCATATTTAATCATTTGTTACTAGAAACTTCAAAGGGGTTAACACAGCACGAAAGGAACTACAGCGCAAGGGGTTCAACAGAACCCTAGCTCTCGGTTCCCTCGAATTCTCTCGCGGAGGATACAGTTCGATTTACCGTAATCGCAAAGTGGATCGTCGAGCACGAATTCGATCGGCGCGAACGGAAGCCGACGCCGAGCCCCCATTCACCGCGTCGTTCTACCGTGGAGGAGACCGCGGAAGACGCCGCGCGAGCGTAATGGCATCGGGAATAGGTTTTGATCCGCGCGTGTGTTGCCGGCCTCTCTATATTTAGCGGTTGGCTTACGATCTGTCGATGTCCGTGCGCGCGGAGCACAAATTCTGCGGATCGATCAGTGGGAGGACGTCAATGACCGGGGGAGACGTTCCACGCTCGGAGATCAGCCACGACGAAAAACAACGATATCATAAGACCCCGTGGCCCGGGTTACGACGCCGGCCGACAGCCGCCCCTGTGAAAATATTGTTTCAACGGGGCCGCGGGCGGAGGCTTTACGGCCGCGCGGTGCCCGTTATTATTCCAGAGTCGAATCCTGTCTTGTTTCGTCGGCCTGTCACGGGACAAATGCGGGATGATCGCCGGTCGATACATTGGGGGCGAGTTAAGAGCCGAGAGTGAAAACTACGAGACCCCTGCGCGTCACCCAGCGACCGTCATCGATGATTTGTCACCAACCATAGTAACTAATCGCTGATCGCGGAATTTATTGGGTCCACCGGAAAATGATGTCCGCTAATGTCGTTTTATTTGCGACACATATTTCTCTTAAATGATATTCGTAAATCACCATCGCGCTGGCAACAGGACATAAGTTATGATTATATTAAATTATTATAATAATACAATAAATATTAGGTGCATACAAAATTTATCGTTTTCTTTGCTTTTAAGAACAGATAGAATTTTCCAGTAAACCTAATATAATTTACCTGTCGTCGCATTTTACTTTCATGATAGACAGCAGCGCGACGCGAAGAAATTTGACACTGTTAGAATTTATTCCAAAATGGCGGAATCTCACGCGTGTGCAATGTTAATCCTTTGCACTCGATGCCATTTGAACTGTATTTCCATTTTATATAATTAAATGTATTTTGTGCAGGTGAAATCGAATTTTGTAACTCATGCTGCGACAGTTATACTTTTAATAATTTTTTAAATCTAATTTTTCATAATATTGATAAATATTGTTTTGGAACGTGCTATGACAATTTTAGTGGTGCCTCAGAGTCACCACTCGAGTCCAAAGGGTTAAGAAGTAAGTATAGTTGAGGTTATGTCAAGGTATAGTTGAAGTTACGTCAAGGTATAGTTGAGGTTATGTCAAGCTATGGTTGAGTAAGTGTGACTCTATGACAAAATACAGTAAAGACGTGACACCTTCGTTGGGTTTCCTTGAGACCGAGTCCTCGCTTTCTCTTTTCCACTGGAATGGTCGCTTATACCTGAAGGGTGTAAACCGGCCCTTAACCCTTTGCGCTCGGTGCCGTTGTAACTGTAAATATGGAATAATTTACCTGGCTTCTAGTATTTCTATTCTATGCAATAAAATGAATTTTTATACTTACGAAAATGATTCTTACAATTTATAGCAAGTTTCACTACTCAACAATTTTTTAAAACTGAACTTTATTGTTATAAAAATTATTTTGGAACGTAATAGAATGATTTTAGCGAAGCCTCAGAGTAGATCGTTGCACACCAACAGAAACTGTTTCACTTTTAACTGCTCGAACTAAGATTAGTTTCACAGCTGATTAGAATTGATTTGCGCACAATAAACGATAATTTATGCGTCAAGATGTGTGCGCAATGGAACGGTCACTCGGTAGCGTGTTCAAGATACACGCCCCGCGCAAACCTATTTAATAGATCAATAACTAAATTATGTAACCGTAGCCATTGCTAGCCTCCATTCGATGCCGCATAATTAAACCGCAGACGTTTATGTCGGCTCGTATTTCATGACGTAATGTGCAATAGAAATTCAATGGACAAATTGTTTAACCGATACTTTCACCCCGCAGCGGAGAAACGATCGAATTCGGTCAGAGTTCTGTTCATATTTTACTCGCTATTCGTTATTAAATATTATGTAAATATAATATATGTAATACAATATCGTGCGTGCAATTAAGTCTTTTATTTTCTATATTTTAGGATTAAGAAATGTATTATTTCGATACAAAAAAATAAAATAAAATTATGCAAGTAAAGCAAAATAAATAAATCAAAGACGCAGCGATTGGTTACTTTGTCAAATGACTCAAAAATTTTTCTGTCAATTATAATAAAAAAATAATTGCTATATGAGCAGCGATTACTGTTCGTTAATCATGACCAACTGTTATCCGATCTCTCGAGTTAATCATTAATCATGATTACTAGATTACATAGTAATCGCAATCATCAATCACGAGCACAAGTTCACGTCATTCACGATCGTCAATCATTAATCAAATTACTTGTTGCAGTACACCGTTGCAATGGATATACCGTGTACCTCGACGAATAAATAAATCCATTCTCGACGATAATAAAACACAGAAGAGGTGAGTCATTTCACGTAGTCTGCCAGTTACGGTGTCAACAGACCGGCCGGCAAGAGTGTCCCCCATTTCCCGCGGGAGTCCTTCGACGCGACCGGATTCAGGTGACCCGGCCTAGTAATTAATATAATTAAAAAAAAGGATAAGAGTGGAAGAGAGGCCGCCGTCGCGCGCGCGCCGCCCACGCTCCACGGCTTCAGATTCCCCATCGAGGTATTGACGCTGGAATGACGAATGGATGGCGAAACAGAGGCGCTGTTAACCGGGGCGCGTTCGTTTAACCCGTTAATCCGAAGACACAAATAATTAATGATCAGCTGCGAGGCCGACGTCTCTCGCAGCTGTTGGCATTGCAAAGGAGGATTAACGGTACAAGGGAATCTAATTTGAATGGAATCGGAAGGACCTTCGGAAAGCCCTTGCGAGCGCGCGATCTCCGCGCATATTACGCTCGCTACGCAGAGAGAGACAGAGAGAGAGAGAGAGAGAGAGAGAGAGGGGGAGAGAGAGAGAGGCTGGTATGCGAGAACAAACCGATCCGGCTCTCTCGAAGCGCATCCCGGTCGACGACTATCGACTGTCCGACGACCCCTGCGCGCCCGGGTAAATCCGTCCCGGCGTCGTTTTAGGGTGAACTGCCGGGCGAGCCTACGATGCCGTTTATGGTCGCCGGAACCATTCGTTTTATCGCCGGCGAAAACTGTTTCCGTCTTGCGCGCCGCTACGAGCGGAGCCGCGCCTACGACGCTGCCGCGCGCAAATCACGGAGATTTTGATTTTTCACCCGTTCACGCAACGATGGTTCAACAACGAGATTGCCATCTTTTACGGTGAATCGATCCCATGAACTTTCGATTGTATTCTTTTATTACTGTAGCGAAACTTTATCTAATTAAGCGATACTCTGTGAAACATGAAAAGTTATTTTTCTTAGCGATGATTAAGATTACAACCATTTTGTTTGTGTAAAATAAAAAAGACACGCAATATTTTTAATTAGGAAAAAGATCTCGATATTTTGAAATTTGATATTTCCTGTTGAAGTTTGCATATTATGAAACCTTGAAAAATGAGAGTTATTTCTAGCGATAATTGGATAAGTGGATTTTGAGTAAAACGTTTAAAGCTTTTGAAGTATTGTACGCCAATGCGAAATGATATTATAAGAGATAAAATAGCTGTAACTATTTGAATTTTGGGTATTCATATACAAGATTTATTTGGCGTATTTTCGAAGCTACGTTCTCCAAGGAAATATAAAAGAAAATCAAATTCTTCTCGAATTCACATCAAAACGCCTCGCCCGATCGATGAATCGAATTAGCTCGACGACGTAATTTCGTCGAAGCCGGTTAGAACGTCGAGAATCTAAAGATACTGGAAATCCGATAACCTTACAAGTCGCCGGGTTCAATGATGTAGCAGCATCCGGAGGAAGTTCTACTTAGTAACTACGACCGGTAAATCATCTCGCGCGGCCGGGAGACGTCCGATGAAAAGAAAATTCAATTTACGTGGTCGATATCTTAATACGCGCGTCTGGTAATTTATATAGCAATAGATTATCGTCGCCGGCGACGATTAATCTGCCCCTGGGAATGAATGTGCGTGCGGAACGATCCGACTGCTCGGACGACCCTTGACACGCCGATAAGGGATGGTCCTCTGGCAACGCTCGCAAGGCATAAATTGCCCACACGCGCAAATATAATGAGCGTCGCGATAACAGGCGATCGGACTTCGAGCCGCCTTCGTGTCTCCGTCTACGCTGCTGTGCGGTACAGTGGCCTGCAACGGCGGAAAAATAACTTGTCCGACGCTCGTAAATAAGACCCGATGAGAATGGAAAGAGGGGAAAGACACAATACAAAGAACAAAGCGCAGAAATACACAGTGATACAATTGCGAGTTTGTTGGTTATGTTGGAGACGCTACTATACATTTTGTAATTGGCATCTCCTATGCCTATTTCTTACGACGAATCCACCGCTACCAAATCTTATCAAAGAAGGATATGTACTTTATTTTATTTTAATCAAATTAATAAAAAATGTTATATAATCTAATAAAAAATATTAAAATTATTTAATAAAAAATATTAAAATTATTTAATAAAACATATTAAAATTATTTATTTTATAAAAGTGCCGAATTAAAAGAAACTATGAAAATACGCGACGCGAACAAAATTTTCAATTTCACAGCAAGTAATTACGATTTCTGTCAAAAGTTATCACAAGCTATATTATAAGCTATTTACGCCGCGGATGATCGCCGCCTAATGAGAACGTCGGCGAGGCTCGACGAAAAACAAGCATTTCGTGCACACCGCGCGCACGAAAAAAAAATCCAGTCCACCATGGGGGTTGTCTCCGGGGTATTTTCACAGTGGCGGTGTCTAGAAGCTGCACACGATTATTACGGCGGCTCAGATCCCGAAGAAAACGACCGGCAATGAGCCATCGTATTCGAGGGAAAACGGGGAAACGGTAGCGCGCGTGCACGATACGATCTAATGTTAGACAGCCGGCCCCCGGGGGGTGGTAGAGGGGAGGGAAACTCGACGAAAACTGGCGGGGCCCTTTTTCCGGCGTCCGCATGGAAAACGTTCTTTTCCGCTCGACAAACAAGAGGGGCGCGCGAGCCCCGGGGTTGCCCGCCCCCGTAAATTAGTTTTCTCAGGCGCAATTAGTCGTCGTCGATCTCGGCTCGTTTCGGAGACGAGAGCCGCGTCTTCTCTCTCCGATCGGCTCAGGCCTTTCGGCAAATCTGCTCGTAAATCGTTCTCGAACGCGGTCTCTCTCTCGGTAAATAATGGAACCCGGGGATCTATTTCGGAGGCCTGCGGCTTAGACGACGACGTTCGCCGTGTAATTTGTGGAGCTGCCGAATAAATCATGATCGAGACGAAAAGAACGCCGAGCTGGAAGGGTTGCGAGGGAGGCCGAGGCTCCGGGCTCGTTACGGAGGTACAATTGGAACATTTGTTTCGGGATTAAAATGGAGGAATGAAATTTACAGGCTCTCTCTCTCTCTCTCTCTCTCTCTGGGCAACGAAGATTTTTGAACGAATAATCTTCTTCGTTGCGATAAGTATTGTTGCGTTGCGCGTAGGAGTTGATTTATAGTTAATAGGTTGCGCGGACTTGTGCGTGACGTAAGGTAAGCGAAGCTTGGTATCTTCCTTTGATGATCGGGAACGATTAATTAATTTATAACGAACGGCATTGTAGAACGTATTATTGGAACGAAAGTGTTATTGGAACGAAAGCGTTATTCCAACGAAAGCATTATTCCAACAAAAACATTATTGTAACGAAAGTATTATTGGAACGATTGTATTATTGAAACGAAAGCATTATCGGAAACCACTCGAGAGTCGATTGTTTCGTAACAGTTGCGACGAGTGAATGCGTCACAATCGTATTAAACGCTTCATTGTTTGTTTCATAAGCTACTCATATTTTCCTAGACATTGCGAGCTCAACGATCGTGGCTCTCTAACGAGTCTAATCGGGGAATAATAGCGGCCCGGATTGTTTGACGGCAAAGGGACAAACTGTTGCGCGCGCGCGGGCAGAGAGTACCTTTTCAAAATAGCGGACCATATGGAGATTACGCGACGCGCAGCAGAAAGAAACGGGAGCAACATTTGGCGGCCGCAATCATAAACTTTTCAAGTATCAGACAGAGACGACCGGCTCTAAATTTACGAGGGTGGGTGCGCGCGCCAGACTACCCTTTTTATCCCCCCGTCGAGGATACTTCAGTCAAACACGTGTGAATTTATTGTCCGGATAAATCGTTTCGAGTAACGAGTTGAAGATAAAAAGGGGGG
>NC_135777.1:20459500-20468302 GCF_028453695.1 Augochlora pura | reverse complement strand
TCACGTATTCTTCTCTAATAATTAAACTTAATACTTTCTCTAAATATTTATCTTAATAAAATGGCAATTCGTAAACACGCGTTAAACTAGCTTCTCGCTATTAAAGACACGTTTCGTCAACATTTTCGAGCAAATTGGTCATCGCGCGACCGTAATTGCACAATACAGTAGCATTATTACCTCATTTACATTTTCGACGATCCATCGGCGCTGAACAAACAAATCACTCGCATATCGGCGTATCGACCGGCTCTGCGTTACTCGACGATCCCGATCGAGGGAATAAAAAGAATCGCTATAGCGTCGATGCTCGTGGCTCGCGTCCAACAAACGGAAGCTGCTCCTAAGCGGTGCGCGGCCATGTCATAACATTCAATACAATGTCGGGTTAAACTCGGCGAGTAGTCGAGCGGGTTCCCACGTGCGTTCGTGATCCGTTCGAATTTTCATATAGATCGTCCCGTCCACGATTATGCAACCTCCGTCGCTCCGCATTCTTACGATTGACGTAGGCGAACACCTTCTCCGCGACGTCTGCGACATTTGTTTCGCGAGCCGCGTATTTCTCGTAATGATTCATTAGGCGGACGTACTTTCGGCGACCTCCGATCCGTCTAAATAATCGTGAACCGTTCTATTTTTGAGAGCGGCTTTCCTCAAGGTTCTGCTCCACGGTGTCGACGAGCTCCGTTTCTTTTTCATTGGCAATACACTCGTGGACCGATCCTCAATGAAAAGTCTCGCACGTATTCGGAATTCATTCAGGAATCGTGATAGTATTAATACGAAGCACCTTTCGTGCTATTTGTTACCATAAAAATGGTTACACCAGTTGTTTGCTTCTAAGTTTTTATTCTCAAACGCACTGTCCAAATCTCCATTAAATATTCTCCTCTGGAAATTTTTAGTGTATTTATATCCATAGTACTCCCAGTTTCCGAAAATCGAATGAAGAATCATCTCCAAAGTCCAAGACTATTCCTCATCAGCGATGCTTAAAAGTAAGATTTCTTTGGAATTTTTCTGCAGCGACAATAAATCGACTGTCGATGAAAATCCTATCGTATACGTTCAAAGTCCCTCTCACTTTCATCCAGGAAATACTACAAGGTACCGTTTGTACTATTAATCTCTGTAAAACATCGTATACCAGTTATCTGCCACCATGGCGGAAAGTACTATTTACATCTTTACTCTAAGACATGTTCTTAAGTCGAACTTTGTTCAATCAAGCATCCAATAGCCACCTAGACCAGACTGTAGTCTTGATTTCCAGCGACACGACTCGGCGCATTTTTCTTGGAGGTTAAACACTTGCTCTCAAGATCTCCAATCCCCATGAATCGTGCTGCGTCGCTTATTTCAATGAAGCATCGAAATCAAGTCACCTCGTGTAATCTTAATTTCAAGGGCTTCAACTCCGCTCATTGTTCTCGAAGTCGAAGGCATACTTGTTCTCAAGATCCCCGATCCCCATTCATCATACTTCGTTCTTTATTCCACTCAAGCAATCAAACGAGTCGCCCCGCGATCAGACTGTAATCCCGATTTCAAGTGGTTTAACCGTGCTCGGTGTTCTCAAGACATGCCAAACTCCCGAAGATCTTGAACAGCCATCGCAGATTCCGTTCCCGAACTTCGTTCGAATCTCGGCCAATGAACACAGCGGCGCCCTAATCATGCCAGAATCCGTATATTGCCCAAGAACATGACATCTCCGTCGTAATCCTGATCTCGAGAGGATCGCGATCGGCGAAGCTCGGCAGCTAGTTCGCAGCCAGCCGGGCGCTAGCGCTCGCGCTCGCAGATCATCCCCAAAGCCCAAGCAAATTCCTCGAGGTCCGGGCCGTGATCCATCATTAAAGCGAGATCGAGTGCGGTGATCAATTGCTGACGGATCTGCTGGCGCTCTCGAGGGATCCCCTGCGCGCCGTGTCGGTCCTCAGGATGACACCCTGAGCGATGCCGTAGTGCTCGTAGGGGTCCTTGCGGTAGGCGACCGGTTCGTCGGCACGGTGGACGCCGTTGTTCCTCGGCCGCGGCGGCGTCGAGGTTCTCGCGGGGGTGTTGGTCGGACTGTTCTTCGGGGTCAAGATCCTCGCGGGCGTGGAGGTCGGGCTGTTCTTGGGCGTCGCGGCCGGATTCGTGGCCGAACCGGTCTTCGGATTAGCGGAGTCGGCCGGCACCGTGTTCATCCCTTGCAGCGCGTTGAAGCTCTGCATGACGAGATGAGAGGCGACCGACATCGTCAGCGGATTTGCGGGGAGAACCGGCCCGGCCGCGGATTTCTCGTTTCGGGCTACCGGCGTAGCGTTACTCAATTGATTCTCCACTCGAGTCGCCGCCGCCACCGCCGCCGCTGCCGCCGCCGGCATTACCGCGGATTGATTTTCTACTCGAGACATTGATTGGGCCGCGGATCGATTCGACCTCTCGCCCCGAGCCATCGCCAGCGAAGTCGACGATTGGCCGGCGTCCGCCTGAGTCGGTGCCATTGCCAGCGGCGCCGGTGACCTCTCCGTTTCGCGGGCCACCGATCTGTCTGTCTGCGAGCCGGCCAGCCCCGTGATCGACTGGCTCCTCTTCGCCGTCGAGTCGGCGCTGCTTCCGTTCAGCAGCGGCGAGGTCGGTGCCGGAAACGGGGCGGTATGCGAGCGATGCTTTCTATTCGGGATCTGCGGGCTGCCGGGCAGGTTGCGATCCACCAGGGACCCGTTCCGATCCTTCGCGTCCTCCAGGCTGTTCGTCTTCGCGACACCGGTGCTGGTCGCCGGCATGAAACTGTCTTTAACAGCGTTCGCGTTGTTCAACGGGGATTTATTGAGCTGACCGTTCGTGCCGTTGATCGGCTTGGTCTCCTCCGTCGCGCTGCTGAATTTCTGAGGCGGAGCGGTACCGTTAGTCCCGTTCTTCAGGATCGCCAGGCTCGGGTCGCCGTTCGGGAAGCTGGCGAACCGTGCGATCGTCTCGCGTTCCTCGGCCACTTGCGGCGCGAACGGAATCTTCCTCTCTGTAGGCTTAACGAGCTGCCGCTTCCTCGGCGAGGACGTGTTTGCACGGTGCTTCTGTCTCCCCGTGTCGCTGGTCTTGACCCGCGTCTCCGGGAAGTGTCTGCCTTTCATCGAGCTCGGCTCTTCCTCCTCCTCGTAGAACCGGATGTCCTCGTTCGCGTCCGAGTCGTCCTCCTCGCACTCCTCGATGATCGCGCTCGCCTGGATCCACTCCCGAATACGGTCCTTCTTCTTCGTACGGTCCACCGTCGTCTCCACGCCGTACGTGGTCAGGGTGTGCAGTAGCTGGTTCTTCTCCTCCAGCGAGCTGTGGAAGCTGTACATCGAGGGGCACAGCTCGTCCCTGTCGTCCGCGCCACCTGTGCAAACCCGGAGACGATTAAGTAGGTGTCGGACCAGGCAGCACACCAATCTATGTTCAACGCTGAACCGACCGCTGCAACTAATTACCATGCGCTACCTTATGGGGGGTGAGAGATGGTATTTACTTAGATTTCTTACCATTTTTCTTTACAATGTTTCCGAATGATTAATTGAATAATTTTAAGTGAAAAAGCATCTTCATAATTACTGAAATAAATCTAGAGAGTAATAATAATGACACGGCATTGTCAGACTTTGTGAAATTTTTCTAGCAAAATTTACCCCAGTCGAGTAATTTATTCAGGTATTTTCTATTATATAGTTAATTATTTTCAGCCTCACAAGAAATTGGACTTGGTTTACGAAAACTTATACCTACTGACTAAAATCCGTTTTTACCATCTACTCATCCCCAGGTATTTTCTATTAAATTTTCTATTATTCTATTGTCTCTAAAATTTGTCAAATTGTAAAATAGAAGATAATTTTTACCGTGGCGGATTTAGTAATAATTTCAAAGGATCGTTACCGTTCATCGCCTTCTCCATGCCCAGCTTCGCCAGCCAACGGTCCTCCACGTATTTGTTCACCTCCAACACGCTCGCGGGCCTCTTCTCAGCCTTTGGGTCCAGCAGGCGTTTGAACAGTCTGCGACAGACGTTATTACGATAGCGAACGTTCTTACCAGGCCGAGTAGATTCGTATCTTCGAGGCGCATTGTCTGTCTATTCTGAGTTTTCTTAAAGTTTGGTCAAGACGCTGCGCGAAGTTAAATATAATTTCGACCGTGAATTGAATTCTGCTTATAGACTGCGGACTGAGTACATGTTTTTACGATACCTAGATTTCGGATCTTTATGCAAAATAGAAATATTTCAAGTGAATTGAATAAAGTGTAATTTATATAGAAATGCGTTTCTATTGATTACAATTTTAATTTCTTTTTTTTAAATTTTGTTAAGGAATTTCTTCCTTGATATTTCTTGAAATTTCTTCCCGAGGATAATTGAGGATGTCTTCAACGAATCTAGAATGTCAATTTTATACTCAGTCGCTCAGTATTAATTAGATGATAGTTATCGATCGTTGTGGTGAATTTATTGACCGAAAAACAGACGTCTATCTATAGCAAAATCAGTCCACCGCCGATTTACGACTTTCCGGTAATTGTTAAAGCGAGCTGACACAGAGCGACGCGTTGAACTCGTTTAATGGTAGTGTCTTCTTCTAGGATAATAAACTATTCTACGCGTGCTGCTGCATCTGCGGTCGCCATCGCGCCCATTTCGAAAATAAACCGAGGCTAAAATCATCCCTCCAGATTCCCTGTTCGCGCGTCTGTCCCCTAGGCAATTCGAGCCCGTACGATTATTTTCACGAGGTGAATCAAACCGCGAAGGTTTTCTGTTTTATTAAGTCCTCGCCGATACCGGGCGTGCTCGCGTTCAATTTGCTGCTCGCGAGAGCACATCGATCGATCACGCGTCTACGATTCGTTTCACCGGGTCTCGATCCGGTGAATGGTTGTTTCCGCGAAGCTTATATATGAAGTGCCCCGGTGTATCATTCAGCTGTTCTCGAAACTTTTAATGGCTACGTTCGAGCGCTCCCGCAAGTAGACCGCGGGATTTTATGCGTTTATAACAACCGAGCGTGTAAAATACCGAACAATAAAACGCGATAGGTTCCGCGTCGACCAATAATTCCGTTCATCGGTCGTTCCGCGATTTCTCTGCCCGCGAACTGTCTCGAGAAATTCGCCGATTTTCCGCCGTCGACGCCGCGAAATATTCCTTTCTGTAATTGGACGTTTTCAAATTACGAACGAAACTGCAAAGCGAAATTCGCCGAATCGTTTTAAAACTATTCTTAAGAGACGTCCGCGATGTTAATTTGAAAAGCAGTCGACTCGAAACGCGTCCCCTCGGATTTCGATGCGATTGTTATTTTTAAGCGCGTTCACGTTTCGAAATTTCCATGAACGCGCCGCGACGGTTCGGTTTCCAGATAAGATATAGGAGCCATTTAATGTTTCGTGAACGGCTGGCGCCTGTTGCTCCGCCGCGCGTTCGAAGAAACTGACCTCTGCGCCCGCGAGCTGATCAGCTGAAATAATTTCGGTTTCTTGGCTATGTTGAGCGTAGCGCTGTGCCAGTTTTGATATCTGGTGTAACGCGGGTCGTCCAACGCCGCCTTCTGCCACGGCAGGCATCCGGTCAGACAGACAAATAGGACAATGCCGAATTGCCAGACATCGTGCGACGTGAGGGCTCTGAAACCGTGAAACGTAATACACTGTACAGGCCGGATCCGTTTGCTTAATGTCATTCACGTTTTCGCATCGCATGATTCTCATAACTCGCGCGGCTCGTCAAGAGCTCCATTCAGAGAACCGTCGTCGGATGCTGCGACGATCGAGTCAAAACATTTTTTTTACCCGAAATATAAAACTTCGACGATGATATCTCGTGCTTGTAAAAAGCGTAACGAGTATATCGCGTAATATAGTTCCGATTTTTACGCGTGGACATGCAGAAATATTTCTTTGCTAGCTGCGAGATTCACTTTAGGGGCAAGACTTTAAATTGACAAACGAAAATCAATTTTGATTTAGAGACATATACGAAATGGAAGAGGGGTCATCTAAAAATTTAAATAAATTCTGTTTGAAAAAAAATTAATACCGTTTTTATTTTAATAATTTTTTAGAAATTTTTTAGAAATGTTGAATTTACTGTTTGCTTGCATTTATTTGAATTATTCAATAAGAATAATAGATAAGAATTGATAAGAATTTTTATTCTATTCCGAACTGAAAATCTCCATTAGGAGTCACAGTACAGTAAGAGATTAAAGAATTATTTCTTCAAAGATATATTGTAATTTGGAGATCCAAAAAGTCTGCTAATTTAACAAAGACAAAGCTTCTTATTAAATTATTATTATTAACATATAATTATTAACAAGCATCGCCAAAAAAGACAATGTCCTTTTTATAGATAGCCTTGTGTTTTAGATAACTAGCACGATGATCTTCGAACATCGAGAACTTTTGACTAGATGACCCCAATACCGGCCAGCGCTGGAAATTTACGAACATCAGCGCAAGTACAGGCGGCATAAATCCCAACAGAGAGCCTAACCGTCTCATAAGCAGCGCGCGGCTGCAAATGTCTTACGAGGGTCTGCATAACTCCATAATTCGGGAGCAAGTGCTCAACTATTAAATCCACCCCTAAAGTGGTCTCACATATTACGGGATGTGTCCTTTGTGCCCTGAAATACGATTCTCCGAGCTCCAACTAAACTTTAATTACTGGTGTACATTAGTCTTGCGTAAGCGGAACTGATCAGCTGCCTCTGGGACTGTAACGCACTGGAAACGGACGACTAATTACACGTCCAATTAGTCGACTACCTAAGAAAGACATTAGGCTGTCCCGCGAATAAATGGATGCGCGCTTGATTATCGACGATTAATGCTTCGAATGTAGTAAAAGATATTTGATTAACGAAACCGAAACTAGGAAGTTAAAATTTACTATGGGAGATGTTAGGTTAACTATTTCGTGTTTTAGAAATCGTAGAAGCATTTGATTTGTTCAATGAAAATAATTTAGATTTCTCTCAACACTTTACCGACAGATAACCTATAACTCGGTTGTCATAGTAACCATTAATTTTTTATCTATAATTAAGATAAATGTGTTATATTGTACTACCATAAGCTTCAATATTACTATATAACTTTCTAAATATTAAATACCTTTCGCGAATAATAAAATAAATAAAATTAAAATTGAAACGTTGAACTAAATTTTCGGTAAAGTGTTAATATAACAAAATAAATAAAAATTCTGTTAATATGCTTCCGGTAGGTAATTTCGGAATTATTATTGCGTGTACTGACGTTTTGGGACAGCCTAATGCATTGAACCAAGATCGATGCGTTGTAATACGACGATTATTATCGTTACGAAAGGGGTGGGTGGGGACAATTACTGGTAATGGTCAATCGTATAATTACTTGTACGTCTCGTCAGTGTCGATCTGCAATACCTCGGGCGGCGAGTACGGCAGCCACTCGTTGTGCCGTCTGACCACGGTGTTCATGCGCCTGGTCTCGCCGAAGTCGCATAGCTTGATCCGCGAGAAGTCGCTGCGGAACACGAGCACGTTGTCCAGCTTGATGTCACGGTGGACCAATTCGCGGCTGTGGATGTGATGCACCGCCGCGGCCAACTGTCTGGCCACCCTCTTCGCGTGCAGCTCCCCTAAGCCCGTCTCTGTCACGTTGGACGTTAGATCTCCTGAAAAATGAAGGACAGCGAGCAGTATTAATGATTCTCTCCGTCCACGTTCGTTGAATCTCTGTCTGGAAAAACGTGGATTCTAATTAATTACTTAACGCTAGGCTCTCCCTATTTTGCTTGATGGATTAACACCTTCTCTTGCGACGATGTCTCGGAGACGACGTGCTCAACAAAGTTATTGTAATCGACGCGACTATTTTACATCGATTTTGAAATTAAATAAATGACGTTGTTTCGCTCCAGTTTGATTAACAATCATATGTTCACAAATATCGTTGACGTCGAATCAATTAATCAGGATTGAAATATTCATCCACGAGTGAATTGTTAATAATTTCTGTGCGCGCGTTTTGTAGCGTCTTCCCATGGATACAAGGTATTTACATGTACAATTAACTTCTTCGCCGAGCCATTAATCACTCAAGCAACACGCATAAAAAGATTAATGGCGAACTAATTGCACGCTGCCGTACAGAGGGGGGGTCTTTCCTAGTTTCTCGTTCTTCTGATCGACAGAAAAGTTACGTCCACTCTGCCGCGCGGAGATGCGGCGATAGCGAAACGTCACTCACTACGTCGCGTGATCCGTTTCGTTGACATTGAGATTTCAGTCGATAATAAAAATTCGCTCGGCTACTTGGCCAATCATCGTTCTCGCATTCCCTCGCCTAGTTATCTTCTGCTCGTCTCTATAAAAACTGGTGCTTTCAAGACGAACCTGGTTATATCGGCTTCAGACTTTTCCACTTTGCCAATTAGAAAGAATTGATTTAACTACTTCAATTATAGTTCGCGTTTTGGCTGGTTCGTTCGATTCGAGTTTCTTGAAGGAGGTTAGTCCGTATTATTAATGTTACAATTATAATACAAGTTATAATTATAATGCAATTTCTTGTATTCGTGAAGATTTTTTTGACATCAAGCATACCATTCTAAATAATTATTAAAGTTATGGAGATGTAAGTAAAGTCAACCAAATAATTTTAAATTAAAATTAATTCAGGGTTAAAGACTATTATATAGTGAAATTAACCCTAGAGTGGAGTTTTTTCGAAAATTTTAACTTACGTTTTTAAATATAATTTGTGCATGTTGAAATGTTAAAAAACAAGAGA
>NC_135777.1:20440881-20459400 GCF_028453695.1 Augochlora pura | reverse complement strand
CGTGTATTTATTATAAACGCGCAAGCAGTAAATTGCCAAGAAAAGCACATTTATGTCTGACGTGATTGTAGACCCTGAAGTATAAAGTGAGTCATTATAACGCCTCTGCTAGTTCCAATGTTCAATTATTGTACTGGATCATCCCAGAAGTTGCGCAAATATTTCGTCTTTTCCTTACTGAAACCGTAACGTGACTAATGTATATTCTTCTATAACAATGACAAGATTAAATTTATTTTAACTGAGTATGATTTCTATTATAGCATATGGTTAACCAGTTAGCTACTTTTAACGAGTCATGAAGAAATGATGAGTAGTTAGTTTTATGTAGAGTGGGTAGTTACCACGAGTATATTAGTCATGCGAAAAAGATAGTTACAATTTGTCGTCTAAACCGCAATTTCAGTGAAATCTAAAAGATATTCTTTGAATCCATGTAGGCATATTTTTTAGGTACACGCTTTTCAAAGAAGTTGCAACAGTTAACTGGTTAAAAAAAGAAACTTATTTAAAAACTTCTCATACATACATTTTTACAATATCGGCAACTGCGACTATACTCGCGTCAGTCTCAAACATGTGACTCTTACAGAAACGATATCATTTCTCTAATCATCAAGTTTCCTCTAAAATCCCGTCATCCCACGCCACGTATAAAAAAAGATATGAATAAACCCAGTCGACGAGATTCTTCTACCATGCATTCGAAGGAATCTCCCGCGCTACCATACCGAGATTTGTCATCGCGTCTTAAAGCACGTGACCAAACAGATTTCCTCGAAAAAGCCACGTTTTCTTCTGCTGCTTGAAAAATTCGATCCCGCGCATCTGTTCGATAAGAAAAGCCAGAGGTTCGAGCCCGATTACTTTCTCGGACCGGTATCCCCCTGTTAAACGAACCGAGGATGTTTCAGCCCGGTGGCCCAGTTTAAACGAGAGCGGATCGGATTCTGCGACGACACGGTAAATTGATTTCCAGATCTCTCGATTAGTCAGAAATAGACCGGAGTGCGCGGGTAATCCGGAGTCGGAGACCGGGCAAAAAAATTTCATTAGCCAGTAATTTCACCGGGGAAGACGAGTTTCCCCGGCGGAGAGCGCTGACATTACAGGAAAGGTCGTCCACTCGAAAGGCAGAGAGTGAGTGAGTGAGTGAGTGAGTGAGAGAAAGAGAGAAAGAGAGTGGCCGCGTGTCTTCGGATTTCATTCGCGCCGATGTCGCGAAATGCCAACGACTCGCCTGTAATAAGTAAGCAAAATGACCGTCGCGCTGACCGCCTAATGAATTAATTACCGAGGCGCGTCAAGTGTGTAGGCGTTCGGAGCAAATATCGTAACATCTAAACGTCTCCATCTTTAAGAAGAGCACAAATACACATTAATTCTTAGAAAAACGTTCTATTACGTAAAATAAATCAAGATCGCGATGCGAACAATTCTAGCAGTTCGTATAACCGCGCGCAGTCGTAGATAAAATTAAATATCGATGGTGCTCAAAGAACAAAGCCGAGTTTTTATACACCGACGATAAACAAGCGAAATGACCGATGCGCTAACCGCCTAATGAATTAATTACCCGGTCGCGTCGACGCGAACTGCGCCTCGCGAGAGCTCGCGCACACGTTCTCTGGTTTATCGTCGATTGCGTACTACGACTGTGATAACGTTGATCGTTGTGCCATCGAGAATGCAAACTCCAATCGCGGGGAAAAAAAAAAAGCTGGCCGCCACGATAAACGTATATATTGTGTCGCGGTTTATGTAGAACGCAATATTACGCGCGCCTCGCGCGGATTATCGGCGCCCCGACGCGCGCACGATGGGTCTCGTCGATTTTTACGATCGCTCGACCCGTTTTATCGTCGTCCTGCGAGGATCGAGTTAAACGGCGCTCGGCGCGTGTAATGCCAGAAATGGGTATGGGAACGATGTCAAACGATTTTCTGATTCATGCGCGACCCTTATGGCGAGAATATGTAGCGGCGATGGACCAATGGTCGTCGAGCCTAAAAAGTGTGGATACTCGATGGAGCTTTATTTATTTATTTAACTAACGGAAGAATGCTTTGAAGCGAGCATTACGAAGTCATTCCGCAGACAAATAAAAGTTTTACAATAACTTTAAAGGCGAATGTCTAATTCAACCGGTCTTTGTATTTTTTATTTTAAAAGTGTTGAATTTGCGAGACTATTTCTTACAAATACAAAAGCCAAGTGGAAAACATTTGTATACAATTTCTAATCTTTGAATGTATATTAAATAAACCACCATAATCACTAAAACCATATTTATCAATCGCAGATATCTTCATTTTTTTAAATAAATTTAGTGATTCGAAAATAATATACAGATATCCTTAAATTCTCTTATACGTTGATTGTTTCAAATTTCGCCTGCCTATTCATGCGATAAATGCATAAAATACACAGTCTAATGATCACTTGCACCGAACAATGCAGAGCAGTACGATGGTTTAAATGATCAATCCTCCGACAGGAAGTTAGAGCCTCGCCAGAACAATCGATCGGTTATTTAAGAGTGGTTCTTGGCAGAGAAAAATGGTTTCGTTCGAACGCCAAGCGGGGAAACACTTTTATGCGCGATTGTAGTGGCTTAGACACAAAGTCCAACGATTCGGATCGATCTCGCCGGGATGAAAATGAATCCAAAATCAGCCGTCCCATATAATGGCCCGGCTAGAGAGCCAAGAATAATATTTCCCCGAGCCATCAGAAACGCAGTAAAAGCGTCCGATTCTCCGATCGTTAGACTGCAATGAGAGACATTCCGCTGATCGGAAATTGGAGCGGAGCTCTGTGCATCTTTCCAGAAGTAATGGAACGAAAAAGCATTATGCCACGACGTGAGCATAGATCATTGTGTATGCACTGGAATCCGAGTACGCGAGCATTTCTCGAAGAGGGAGAGAGAGAGAAAGAGAGAGGATAGTATTTGCGGGATTGAAACGCGTTCGTTTCCTTTGTGTTCGAACTGGAAGAGTGCAACGCACCTAATTGCCGCGGTTCGACTCTTCCTAGTCGCAAGCTGCTTCGTGCAATCCCATAAATAGCTTCAAAATAAGGTGAGCAACCTCGTGAAACGTATCCGCGTGGGACCGGCCATCAAAACAACTTGTAACTTTAATCGAAACTTTCTCCGGTGTCTTGTAAACTTATGGCCTTGAGTGGAAGCGCTGCTAAACGTGTTCAACAGAAATTGAAAAATAATGTTAGGAATTGCTGTGTGCTAGTTGAACGCAAGATTTTGCAAATTGGAGGTTTGAAAGGCATCGTGATTCTTGATAAAGAATACTTTTGTTTATGTTTCACTTTCTGTTCGGCCATTCTATTATGAAAGTTCCTAACAGTTGCAGTCACTTTTTAATAGACAATTAGATTTTTTCACTCAGTGCCAGGGTACATTAAATGAACGATTTTAAAGAATCAATATTTTACGTGTCAACCTTATACAAATTTTCGAATAACGAAAGATAGTTTGTAAAAATTATATTAAATTTTTATTGAAAATTAGGCCTTATGAAATTAACATTATGATATAATTCTCAATATAATTATGACTTTGTTTTGAAAAGTAAAGAACATATAATAACGTATGTATTATTCAAAGTTCCAAAGTGACTAGTCAAAGCGAACCTAGCCTTCCATTCACAGACTCTGAAGGTCCCATACAGGTGTATTCATAACACAGCACACAAAATGGTATATAAGACACGCTGAGACAGACTGAATAAAAAAGCATTAGTAAACATAGGTCGAAAGGTCAACTGTTTCTGAAACATAAACATTACTGTTTGCTAGCATTATGATTGATTCACTTGCTTCCATCGCAAGCGATAGTTCACTTCAGCGTTTAGACATCGAATTCTGACTGTCTTCATTCTATTGTTGACAATAGATTTCATTGAGAATCGGCCATTATTACACAGTTACATCGATATTATCCAGTTATTATTAATCATGAAGATAGCAAACAAAAATGTTTATATCTCGGAAACGCTTGACCTTTCAGCCTATATTTACTAAGGCTTTTTTACTCGATACAGTGTGTACTATATAGTATATAACTATCGAATGCTTTTTTTAACACCATGTGAGGTAATAGAAGAATACAAGTAAGTAATATAGAAGATAATTTTGAAAAATTTATTAGAAAAATCCAAAAGTCATTACTGGTCATTTCCAATTAAAATGCTTAATTAAAAGCAGACGAAGTTATGTAACTTTTGTTCCTTGAAATCGACGTATAAAATTTTCATTTGATCATGACACAGCGTCTAGGTTAAAAAATCGAAATTTTTGCATATGAACTGAATTCAATATCCAAAGGTAGCAAATCATAATTTTTTCTCTCTCTCTCTCTCCCTTCTAAAATCTAAAAAGCGTGTCAACAAAATTCGTAAGTCTCAAGACCTCTTACCAAACGGCTTTTGCCCCTTCCCCCCTAGGTAGTTAAATCCTTCAAGAAAACTACCCCCATTCTTTAAGACGACAGTATGGCCTCGGGTCGCCCGTCGTACCTAAAGATCCCTAACTTTTCAAACATGTGTCAATGTGTGCATCCCGAACGAACAGGAGTTTCGTGTTGCTGGCCACCATCTGGAGTTTGTCCGTTGACGGAACTACGCCTCGGAACAACCACGTCGAACCCCTGTCTCTATCATAAATTAACTGAAAGCGGAGAGTACATACTAACGTCGGACTATCGGTCTTAGAGTTTCCTTAAAAGCAAGCTGACGCCGGCGTGTACGAAAATTTCTCCGAAACACGAAACTTCAAGAACACAACTTCGAGGGATTTTCCGTCTATTGTGCGGCGCCGAGGCGAAGGTGGGAAAAAGCGACGATTGCGCAACAACGGTTACTGTCGCGGAAACGTTGTTTCTCAATCGTTCGAAGGGGGAAGAGACGTTTGCGGCACGAACACGGGTCCCGTCGAGTTTCGATTTCAGAGACGATAACCCACGGTAATGCGCAACGTAAACGCACGGGGAACGGGTGCGTAACAGGTAGCGGTCGCGTACCGTTAACCAGCAGATTCCTCGAGGCTTCGACACGCGGAAACTCTGCGGGTCGGCGAGGGTGGTGGGGTTACTCTCTCGCCTCGGACCTCAGGGCTAATTAGCGGGGCGATTAGAAGCCTCCGAGCGGGTGCGGCCGGCGACCAAGTGCACGCGTGCATTCCGCGATAACCGAGGTGCGAAAATGCGGGAGGGGAGCGCGGAACAAGGACGTTCGAGACGTGGCGACTCTGTAATCTGCACGATAGTGTACCCAGGCCGCGCCGTTTTTAGTCGTCCAGCACTCTTTTTTTCCGGCCGCCTCCTTCCGTCGCTTTGACCCCTTTCTCTGCGGACGGTAAACGAACGTGACGTAACGAGGCATTAACATTTCAGTGGTTCGTTAACCTGCCGATCGAAGCGCCGAGGACCCCTTTTCTGCTTTTGTCCCGTTCACATGGACGGCCGATTGTCCTTGCGTCCACTTCCGGTCAAGTGGCTACCCGTAGTTCCCGAGGATTCGTCTACCGGCGTAATTAACTTGCGGACTGACACCCCAGAGGGTCCAGCAGAATCAATGTTATTTGCTGAATTTCACCAATAATCGATCACAGTGGTCACTCTCAGTTCGCTGAGTCGAGCGAGAATCTTAACTATTTAATAATTCCCTATTTTTTCTAAACGAAACAAAATACTACTATTCATACCGTTCATGTCTATTAATTATTCAATGCATATTCTATGTTAACAAAGAACAGCCTCCTTCGACGGAACAAAACTACGTCCCTGAAGCACTCGTGTTCGAAATATTTCAGAGGCTCGCGAGTACTTGCTACGGAACGGACAGTTTTCGGTGAATCGTGTCCCGAGGAGGCAAGAACCGGTTCCGCGTCTCGTTAAATATTAATGCGATTAATTACCCACACGGAAGACCAAGCACGGAACATTCTGTAACCCATTGCCCGAGGAGCCCAGTCATCGGACGACCTTAGCATTGAAATATTCGCGGACCCGTGAGCCGCTCCGTAAAACTTGTTCGTTGCTCGGATACAACCGATATCATTTCGCTTCGTGCCTCCCGGCCGTGCACTCGGGCCTTCGTGTCTCGATTTGCATCCTTTCCAGCGGCGCGGACTGTTAAAGCGCCATTTCGACGGCAAACTCTTGGACACGGTTTATTTATGCGGAGCCAGGCACGCTAGGAACGGAACCACCGTTTTTGCGAGCGCGCAAATAAAACAGACCGGCATTTCAATGATAATGAATTAGACTTGGAAATAAAGCGACGTAATTGTGCCATTCAGAAGGCATGCTTCAACCGTGGCGCGGCGGAGGCGAGGTTCGGCCCGCGTTTTTCGATACCTCTGCCCCTGGCTACTTTGTGCCAGTTTCCGTGGCACGCGGGCGCGGTGCGGCGAATATTTTCATCGACGCGGCGACTTTGTTTTAGAACACTGTTAACGCGGTTACTGGAAAACATTGAAACGGTCGGCTTACCAGAATGCAAGCACGGAACATTCGATATTTGTCCCCGTTTGATTATGCGCCTTCTAATCAGCTAATTTTTCTTGCCGAGGCATTACATTCTTTGTGGAAAATTTACCGTCTGCGGTGAAATTTAATTTACGATTCACCTCCTGTAATTCCTTTTTAACGCAGACAGAATATGGAAAGTCTGACTAATACTGTGAGGATAAATGTTGGCATATTGATGGCAACTTCCCTATAAGTCTTCGAAAAGAATACATTTTCCAAATTGCCATGTCCTTAATCATTCGAGGTTCGTTTCTCTTGCGGCTACGTTACCAATGAACGCGCCGAGAACCATCGCATGACAGCCTCTGCTCATCAACATTTCTCTCTCGACGGATCATTCCGCATAAATTAATAAATCAAACAACTACTGGCTATTCTAATCTAGCTATCGTGAGAAACCATTGAATCTTGGGAAAGTTCGCTCGTCTATTTGTCTATCGCAAGCACCCCAAGGTCGTGTTAGGTTATGTACCCGTAAGAAATAAATATGGCGGAAGCTGTCTTACAAGAACGAAGGATCTTTTCCTGTTGTCGTAGCTTGGTGTTCCGAACGATTCGCAATCGTGTCATCTGGTTCCGGACCGAGCACATCGAAAATCGCACGGGGTAAGTTCGGAATGTTTATAAACGAATCACGTATCAGCCGATAGTTAAAGACCTGTCAGTGGCACGCGCGACACTCGCTAAAATTCCGAGTGCCTCGCAGATACGTCGAATACAAGCATACAGCGTGTCCACTCTCGTGTATAAACCGATCATTATCTCTTAAAGTTTTATAGCCGTGAACAAAACGCTCGTACGGAGGTTGCGCGGCGCGAGGTGGCAGATATTTTCATGCCGTCGTTCCAAGAGATGCAACGGGCAATTTTCAGGTACTAAATGAAACTAAATATGGACTCGATACATTGTGAAATACGCACTTGTGCCGTCTAGGTTGGGTCATCGAGCGCCGCGTGTGGAGCTATCAATGGCCAAACTTCTTATTCAAAACATTCACAACCGACGAGCTCGCATTGTATTCAGAATGAATAGGGTAGTGGAGCTGGAACCGTTGAGATGGCCGTGCGCTCGTGTTTTAATTGTTTATTTCTGAATGACAAAATTTAACATGCCTTATTCGATAAACACAAAGTTTATTAGGCCCAAAACGAAACCAAAGACACGGCAATCGGTTACTCCGCAGTAACTGCTTCCAGCACGCTAGAAAATAATATTTGCTCTCTCGTATCGCGTAACATCCTTGCAAACATTTTACCGTATTCAGATAGCTTTAAGAAGCAGCGTTTCATTCACACTTGAGCACGAACACACGCACACAGTATGACCACCTGAAAGAAAGGAGAGGAAGAACCCAGCGGAATCAAGAAAATCTGACGGTCGATTTACGTGCAGGAATACCGCAAGGCGCAGAGTAGAGATCGGTGAAAAGCGAGTAAGAGAGAGAAAGATAGGGAGCATCGCAAGAGAGGGAGGGTGAGCGAGCAAGAGAGAGAGAGAGAGAGAGAGAGAGAGAGAGTGAGAAAGAGATGGACAGAGTGGGAGTGGATACACAAAGAAGACAGGAAGAGAAACGTCAGGAGCCATTTTTACAGGAGAGTCCACTAAAACCGTTGGAATCGAATTGGAGATGATTCGACTTACCGGTTACCCCGCTAGACAGACGAATCCAGCGAGCAGCTGATTTTCCCTCCCGTCCGATCGACTGTCATTTGTGACACAGGTTCATACGCGTGCCCGTACGCCGCGACGATTGATGCCGCGGCACCTGGGACCGTTGCTCGGCCGATTTTCTGGTCGGCGTGTGCTATTTCTTTCCCGGCGCACGAAAACGGCACTGGACCGTCGGCAAGGACGGACGGCAGCTGCAAACAAACTTTCCGACGGCGACCACGAACCACGTCGGACCGCCGTTGATTGCCACTCTCGCGCACGCACTCACGGCAATGGGATGTATGTTTACACGGCACCGCACTGTCTCTTTCTCGCACACCCGTTCGTCGACACGGTGCTCTTCCTCCACAGAGGGACTCTTCGGCACCCTTCTTGGGCTGGATCTCTTACCAAGCGTTTCCTCTCCTCTGGTTCGGTACCCCGCCCACCCGCGAACCCTCTGACCCCTTCGATCCGGTCGCAAGAGGAAAAGGAAGATTTTCCCTGCTCCTTCCTCGACGGACTGCCCCGACACACTTCTAGCTTCTTCTCGCTCCTGCCGTGTTCCGTTCCTCTGCCCCCCCTCTCGCTCGCTCTGTTTCTCTCTCTCTCTCTCTCTCTCTCTCACTAGTTCTAGAACACTATCCCCGTTTGTCGCTCTCTAACCCCCAGGTCGTCTATCTCGCTTCGACTCGTCCCGCAGCTCGTCTCGCACCGTCCCTCGGCTAGGCCCCGTTCGTCCGTCCTCGTCTCGTCCTCTTCCAACACCGCGTACCACGGACCCACCGACCGATCGCTCGCGACCGGTGCTCGTACACTTGCCGAATCGTATTTTCTTTGCAGACGATCAGATAAAAACCGACGGACACCGCGAGCGTCGACGACAGACGCGCTCGCGACACCGTGACACGGGAAAGCTGGGGAAACGGACTCAACGGACTCGAGCTGCCAGCTACCTGCGCCGCCGCCAACGACGACACCGTGGCGCCATCTGCGACCGCGTGCCGGGCACTACCGACGACAGGAAGCCGCGCGAAATTTGAATTTGTTTAACGTTGCTTTCGGCCCGCCGTGATTTGCTCGATATTTTTAGACGGTTATTAGGAAATCTATAGCTGGCATTTATAGGAGTGTGGAATACGTAGCTTCGAAGGGTGAATTATGTGGGCTTACGATGTAAGATGGGCTGCCAGAGAAGGAAAAATGGGGAGAAGGATAGTGCAGTATAGAGGTGAAAAGAACTGACACAGAAAAGAATTCAAAGGAAGAAGAGATATAATTAGATATGTAAATGATGTTAGCTAAAGGAATAGAATTTAAATATTTGAGCGTAGGAAATGAATAATATGAAATGCATAAGACTGAATGTGACGAATGAATGAAAGAGTGGAAGGTGAAATAATAATTTTGTATGCACAAGATGGCAGACATGTTTGTTTTACATGTAATTTTTCGAAAAATGATGCAACAGCTATATCGATTTATATTGGGTATATAAAGAGAAATATATTGTTTGAAGAAAATAATTTAAAAATTTATATAGGATCAAGTTTTAGAGTTTTCTTCAAACTGAAGCAATGGATAGCATAACTATTCATATATTAAAATGTTATGCCGTATGTTTTATATTCGTTGAGCTTTTTATAATCAGTTAAAATAGGGACCATCAGATACGACGGACGAAATCGCAGGGTTATCGACAGAGGTTCAAGGAATTTTTGCACAGATCTAGTTTGCGAATTGTATACTCCGCTGGTATAATTCGGGACGATATGATAACACAGACAAGGTATATAAATAGATTTAACATCTCAGTTTTCATTGCCCTCAGTTGACTTCTATGCAGATACCAATCTTGCAAACTGCATTGAACCGCTTCTTTAGAGACCCCTTCTCCCTTGAAATAAAAGTTTAATTAATTGAAACATTTCATTGATCCGTCTTTTAAAACAAGAATAGGCAGTACCAATTGTATCTATTTTTTTTATTGAAAAAATTAAAGATGTGATAGTAAAGGGAGCGATCATCAGCATCACTGGTAAAAGAAGTTATTATACATATTAAAAAGCTGAAAACTATCTATGTATCAGTGAAAGATCGATAAGAAAATTCTTTCAAAGAAACTGTATATTTCATATTTAAAAAATTTTTTAATTTTTTAATTTTTATATTTTATATTACAAGGACTAAATTTTCGCAAGGATGAAATCATAATCTATCTACAAATTCCAATGAGAAGGCATAATAAATCATCTTTTTGAAACTCTTCAATTTACCATTAATCTCTTATGTACGTTTTTAGTATGCTATCCGAATTATTTTCAAATCAAAAGTCGATCTATTGTAAAGTACATTCTTTTTACCGTTTCAATTCTATTTCAGTGTATAGTGTTTCAGCTGGCCGTCGTCCGTGCGACGAGGGCGCTAAAATCAGTGCCGAGTATCCACTAGATACTACAGTTAAATTCGAAGGCACAAGTTCCCATAAAATATTTTGTTTATTCGCTATCTCGTCTGTGAATACATATTAAATCTATTTCTACAGCTTATCCGCAATGTTAAATTTATCCCTATACCACGACCATGATTTTATTCACGATGCAACGTCTGCGTGTATGATAATACATTCCACGGTATAGTCGGTTCTGCCAAGTTCTGACAGAGGTCAGTAGCAGACAGGATGAATCAATCGTGGGAGAATTTTAAACAGCGTGCCGGGCTTTCATTAATTCTTTAACTAATATAAGAGACTCTTTAATAGGTGAATAATTCGATATTTTAAGAATTATATAGAACAGTCAAAAGCATATAACGATATAACCGTGATGAGTCAGACTCCGAATAATCATAGAAAAGTGACGAATTATAACCCGAACAATAAACAATTTCTACTGTCAATGACGATTCGCAAAACTATAAGTTCACCGAAATTCGGCTATACAAATTCCACGAACGCCACGCAATTCGCTCAAATATTTTCGCGAGTCAGACAGCTCCCACCGAACTGATATAGATCTGAAATACAATAAACGCGTCCACAACAGCTATGCAACAGAACGTAAATTATAAATACATGTCGCACATCGGATCCACGGAGAAACATTTCTGCACAATTCGGACACCGTGAAATCCATTCCCCGTGGAAACGGGTTCCTCAACCGAAAGACTAAAGATACCATAATCAGCAGAAATTTTTCCATCGCGGCGAGCCCAACTTTTCGCATTACTCTTCGTCAGGCCTGATTACCCTAACTTTCCCAAATAAATGCGCGAAGGTCCGCAAATCGGATATTATATCGCGCTAATTACAATAAATCACTGTCGGCCGAAACAGCGGCGAAGAAGTTCAATTAAGAGATTCGTTTCGCTTGTCTCCTCCTCGCGAGACCCGTCCCGGCCCCATTATCTTCCCAAGCCCCGGTTTCCCGAGTGAAAATAACTCGCGAATTACTCATCGTTCCCATAAAACACGCCGAATGCTCATCGCGCCGGCGACGCAGACGTATAAATTTGCCGGCGGGGAGGGAGCCGCGAGACGAGCCGCGTCCGACGCGGCGGATCCGCGGAAAAATGCGAGGCTGTCCGACGCGACGATCGGCGAACGTTCCACGCTCGAAAACATGCGAAACGCGCGTTCCCCTAGCGATCGCGACGGACGCGACGTGGATCGTCCGCGTCGAGGCGTTAGCGCGCGCGGCCAAGCCGGCTCGGCGCCAAAATCAGCTCGCCAGTAGCGCTTTCCGGTCGGTGTTTTATAAATACTGCAGACATTCGAAGAGTGCAGCGAACACGGGAGTCGCGGTGAAATCACAAATCCCGGCGGACACAGACGCAGGCTCGTCGAGCAAGTCCCTCGATCCGATCGACGAACTATCACGCTTCTATTCGGCCGCGATCCGCTCGCTAAACGCTCGCGATTCGCTCGCGGTGTCTGTCTTCCGAACCGCTTTGACATTTCCGATGGATTAATTGTGGCACAAACGAATTCTTGGAACGGAGTGCCAGTGAAGTGCGCGAGTGAGTGCTAGAGAATCGGAGGAGGACTCTTGTGAATCGCAGTATGATCCGAGGATAGTGATCAATGCGTGCTGTGATAGTGCGCCAGCTTGTGTGATTCCGTGCCGAAACTGTTTCCACAACCGAAAAGAAGCGTAACACTGTACTCCTTGGTAAGATTCGAATTTTCTTTGTCTACAGATCCAGTCG
The DNA here is from genome assembly GCF_028453695.1 of Augochlora pura. Taxonomy (NCBI): domain Eukaryota; kingdom Metazoa; phylum Arthropoda; class Insecta; order Hymenoptera; family Halictidae; genus Augochlora; species Augochlora pura. Next base: position 20,446,991 of record NC_135777.1, on the reverse strand, counting down.
ATTATATTCCTAAAAGCAGCGCTCGACGCTGCTCCGAAAAACTCCACCGTAACTTATGGCCCCCATGATTGAAACTGGAACGGGGCTCGACGGGTTAAAATAGAATTTTTCATTCTTCGCAGGGAAATCTGGTACTATTTAGTAAATTCTCGTCGTCGGAACGGTCTACGATGTCGAACCTCGGAGAAAGGAGACCGATATAGTCGCCGCAATTTGGCGAATGAAGCGGTCCGTCTGCGAGTGTGTCGCGTACGTACGTGTACGTGTACGCCGGCCGAGATTTGCGGCGTTTCGTTGTCCAACTTGCGCAACAATTATCGCAATTCGAAAATACGGGGCATAGCTGTTTAGAGAAGAAACAACCGTGTACGTGGAATTACGCGGAGGCCGGCTCATTTATTTCGAGGGATAATACACAACCACGAATTATGTCCAGGAACCTGTAACGCTATTTTCGTCCGCGGCACGTGTACCCCGGAATAACAACCGTCATTCCCGAATTGCCGTTGAAGCACTGTAACCCAGATCCGCTATAATTAAAAGTTCTACGCTAAAAGTCCATTAACCCTTCGATCGACTAGGTGGCGGCCCTTCGCCGCGCGAAGTCCTGTTAAAACCGACGCTTCGTCCCGGATAACTAGCTAACATACGCTGCCGCGCCGTCTCCTTCCGCGCTCGTTATTAAAATCCTTTTGCTCGACGGACACGCGCGACGACTCGTCTCCGCGGGAGCGTTCTCTCGAAAAATTGTTCGCACTCTTTGCATTTCTTTCATGTCTCCGGCTTTTCGCTCGCGTTTCCCTTGAACGCGTATCGATGCTTCTCCCATCTCGCCGCATGAATGTTTCATGCGGCCGCCATGTTTCGCATCGCGAGACCACGTTCTCCATCGGAAGTAGCCGAACATCAAACGTCGGGGCCGATTCTTTTCAGCAGCAGCGGCGGCGCGATACGACCCGCCGCCAAATGTATCTATCCACTCCCCGGCCGAAGTAGTTGTTTTCCGCCAAGGTTCTCCACGGGCGGCGGAGAAACGTCGTTTTTACCAAACATTTCTCGCTCGGTCATCGACGACGGGATTCGCGGAGTGCTCGTCGCGAGCTTTGCAACTCGACGGGGAACGCGCGTTGCCTGCCCGCGACCGGCACAAAGGGCGCATTATCCAAAACTTACTCTACACCCCGCTTTGCGGAAACGCGAGCACGAGATCGCGGTTTAAATGGTTTTCGACAAACTTTGCCTGCCGTCGCGCGGCCGACCCGCGCCCGCCTTGGCAAACGCTTTAATTCCCGACAGGATTCTGTTGTTAGAAAACGACGCGGGCGGTGTGCCCGTCCAAAATTCTCCTATCCGTCGGCGCGGGCACCGTTTCGCGAGCTTTGGCAAATCCTCAGCAACAGAGAGACAAGCTGTGCACCGTGCCGAGAGAACGAGTGCCGCGCGTTTATTTGCACCGAAAGTCCGCCTTTGGACACTTCTCGCGCCGGTAGTTTTAGAACTGTTGCGTTGAACCGAGAAGTATTCAAATCGTGAGTCGCGCTTGAAGGATTGAAAAGCGTCCGATTCGATTCGCCAGGTGTTCAACGATACAGGAACCTATAGTTTATACAAATATAAAATCTAGAAACATATTCCTAACCATTTCTGTTCGATACATAGTCTATAACAGGAACCTACAGTCTACAAAAATATAAAATCTAGAAAAATATTGACAACCATTTCTGTTCGATATAGAGTCTATAACAGGAACCTACAGTCTACAAAAATATAAAATCTAGAAAAATATTGACGACCACTTCTGTTCGATATATGATTTATTTCATACAGAAGTTGCGAAGATATGTTGCAGGATAAAAAATGTCTGCTGCACAAAAAGTTTCGGAAAGCGTTGGAGAACTTGTAAAAATGTTTGGTAAAACGTTTCGCAACGGTGCAGAAAGGGCCGTGTTTGTCTTGTTCCGAGCAGGGTGCCGGGGAATGTGGAGCAGCGCAGCTGTAGAGGACCGTTCTTTTCCGGTAATGGAACGGCCAGATCAATGTAACGGAGTCACTTTCAATCTGTTCAGGGCAGAGTTCGACAGAGCGTCCACCGCGAAATGACAGAATGTGAGCCTCGCGGTCTCAGCGTCAACCACACCGGATTGTTAAACGTCATCCCGACTTTTGGCTTCCATTCGTGCCCGTGGCGCAGGACCGACGACCGGCCGTCAGAATGAGCTTAATGAAGAAAGCCATCGGCGGCTCCATTCACAGGATACGAGAGTTCGAGCTCGAGAAGGTAACTCGATTCCCGGGTCGTGTCTTCGCCACACGACCGCCGTTTCATCGCCGTTCGTTAGCCCACACCACACACACCCCCCTAACGCGATTCTTTCGATTGGCCGGATCGAATAAATCCGATAAAACTTCCTTACGGTAACACGAACGATTATAGCACCGTTCTGACATTTTATCGGTCGCTCTCGCCGGACCTCCATCCCCGGTCCGATCCGTCACCGTCGACCTGTAAATTCACCGAGTCCCGAAATAAATACCCGACATTCTCCTCGAGGCTTTATGCACGGTCGTGCAAGAGCATTGTCTCGACAATGGTGGTCCTTCGCGCACGCGGCCTCGATTTTTTTCTGCACCCGATGATTCAGCCAGCGAAAGACTTTCGAAACAAGGGATCGCTCGGTCGGCCGGTTGGACATCCCATCGATCGTCGTAAATCCTTAAATCATCCATCGACGGACGGATAACGGAGCAACGGGACAACGTTTCCAGGCGGTGCTCGTCAGGATCCCGAAATAGTGATCGTACGTGGTGCATTTACATCGTGCGCGACCGGCAATCCTCCTCCTCCTTCTCTTCTCTTCTCTTCTCTGGCAATAAACCAACTTTCGCCCGATGCCCACTTTATGACAATGCGCGATGCGATTGTAACCTTTAACACTTCGGCGAAGTTGTACGCGCGGAGCTGGTTCGCGGCCGAGCGTGTAATAAAGCAATCTCTGGGCCGGAGCGCGTGTTCCCATTGTTCCAAAGGACAGGCTGTAAATCCTCTTCTCGAGGGGGTTTCGAAAGTCTCTGGAAAATCGGGGACAGCGCGCGCGCGCGCCTCGGCCGGTAACCCTTTCGCGCCTCTATTTTCTGCCTTCGATCCGTGACATTATGCCACCGGCGACGCCAGCTGCGCCGGAACCTTCGCGACCGTGGTGCCGCTCGGACGTATCTTCCGGGGGCCATTGCTACTTACCGATATATACCATTAGTTTGACGCACCGAGTGATTTACGAGGGGAGGAAATAGCGGGGACGTTTCGGGCTTCTCGCTCGCCGACGGTTTTTCGGATTTAGTTGTTTTGCCGCGCGAGGCTTTCGCCTGTCCCGGGGCGGAGCGTTCGACTGTTCACGAGTCTTTAAGTAATTTACGGCGCGGATTACGTTTTAAATTATAGGCACGCTCGGTTTTATCTAGTTTCGACGATCTGTTTTGATCGAGAACGTCTTCGAAAGCAAATACACCCGGGTAAAGTAAACTGTGCCTAAGACTCCCTCGAATAACACGCTATACAGCTTGGGATTCGGAACTCTAGCGAGATAATATGCTCGGTGAAAATATTTTTAGTTCCATTCAGTTTTGTCTATTTTTGATCCACGGAAGCAAATATATTTATCGAGATCAGTATATCTTCGTGAAAAAAGAAACGAGTTGTTTAGTCTACGAAACGCGCATGTAAATGATGAAGCATCACAATGCCATGATTGATCTGCAACGTGTAGCCAATAGGCGGACACCGTGCCGGTACGCTTGTAGTCCAGCAATCCAAACCCTGAAAAATCGAACAAACGTTTCGAGTAAATGTTAGATCGAACCTACAACAAATATCCACGTTATGAAATCGAAATGCAATATTGTATTAAATATCGTCGACCATCGAGAGGGTAATCCATAGAGATCGACGAACAAAGAAAATTAGAATGTTAAAATTATATTAAAAATTAGAACAGACTTTCCTATAGAAGATAGAATGAGAATCGATATTTTTTAAAATTCTTTGAATTCTTTCTATCGCGGTAAAAGTATGGAACCCTGATTGCCAGGACGGCCAATTATTTTGTCGCGAACCGACGCCACACGTAAGAGCCCACTGTCGCTCGCTCGACTAGGTTCGCCGGCGAAAGGTGCAAGTATTACATCAAACTTCCACGAAGTTCAGTCAACTTCAGTTACTCGGCAGAATATACACCGGAAGAGTCCGTAAGACAAAACGCTTCGAGACCAAACTTCCCCCGGCGAACTGTACCGAAGTTTCTGGGCAACTGCCGACAATTCGCAATCCCGTCGCGTCCCGCGAGCCTAACCGCGTGCCCCACAGTTTCTCAAACCGTACCGCCTCGGGCGTTTCGCGCACGAATTGGGACGTTGCCGCTCGTCACGCTCATTTATTCATCGAATCCGCGGATCGACGGAGAACCCGGAAACGTCTTCGGCTTGCGAAACCATCCCCCCCACTGAACGATTCAGATTATTTTAAATATTGTAATCTTGCTAGATTTATACTAAAATTCTCACAGAGCTCGCAAAAATATTACAAAATATTTCATATACAAAGTAAGAAATAACAAGGAGTATTTGCATATATTTCTAACAAGATAAATAATAATAGGAAATAATATAACTTAGGCAATATAGATTCTTTTATAGTCGTAGATTATAAATGTTGAGGAACGTCAAACTGTGACGTCACATTTAAGATAAATTAGAAGAGACAAATATAGAAATATCGAACGGCAACTGTATGCCTAATGAAACTTAAATTATTCAAACCAATCACGATAACATTGGAGGTTACAGTGTCAAATTAAATATCTTTTTTTATTAGTACAATCCTGGACGAGTTAAATAATTGAATATCTTTGATCGTTTCATTTGTTTCACTGGAAAAATAAAGGTAAACTGTTTAGCCCGACGTGCTAAACGTCACGAAATAATACCTTTTGCAATTTTAATGTTATCAGTGTTTTCTAAGTGGGGAAATACGCAATACCTTATCATTCTACGTTGAGATTTATCCGACTTATAAAATCGTAATCTTTACGGCGGAACTGCAGAGTACGTTATTACGATCGAATTACGATCCAATAAAGTTCTGCTATCTCGAGTATCTGAAGTATTGTACTCTACTTCGCTGAAGTAAAAGTGTACTAAAAGGAGAAGAGTAAATCGTGTCCGATAAAAATTGCAAAAACAAATATTTCAAAAATATAGCACGAGAATGAGATGCGTTGGAGTTCGGTATAATGTGTCGTCTAAAACTCAGCAGAAATTAATATCGCAAGATCGTGGCGCTGATTGGGAATGCAGAAGAGGCGACGCTCATTTAGCGCGTTGATCACCGTTGATTCGAAGCGACGCCCGCGTTAATGAACGACGCCGATCGAACGATCCCCGCGATTAGTATTTCGCGGAGTCACCCCCGAATAAATCATGTTAGGGCACGGGGGTTTGTCCCGTCGATCTTTCGTCGTGTCCGTATCGAAGCGCCCGCCGCGACGCGACACGAAGCGACGCGACACGAAGCGACGCGACACGACGCGACGGAACGCCTTCGTGAGTGGAATTAAAAATAGATGGTCGCGACGGACATAGTCCACTCCCGACGTTCTCTCCGCTCTCCTCCGGCTTTTCGCCGTCCCCCGCGCCCACCCCTCGGCAAACCGAATCGATTCGGGGGAAGTTGCAGCTGTTCCGCGGGTACTCGGCCGCGCGCGTCCCCCCCTCTTCGATCTGGTCCCCGCGGTTCCCGAGCACCAGCTGAGCCGCACACACTTTCTTTCTGCCGAACAGGTGAATCTGATCGACGAGTTCGATATCCTGCAAATCGTCGGCGAAGGATGGTTCGGCAAGATCCTGCTGACCGAGCACCGCAGCACCCAGACCGAGATGGTGCTGAAGGCCCTGCCGAAGGCGTACACCGGCATCACGGACTTCTTTCGCGAGTTCCATTACGGGCTGCACCTGGCCGCTCACAGAAACATCATCACCACCTACGACGTCGCGTTCGAGACCGCCGGGTTCTACGTGTTCAGCCAGGAATACGCGCCGCTCGGTGAGGACGCGATCTT
>NC_135777.1:20422795-20440781 GCF_028453695.1 Augochlora pura | reverse complement strand
AGGCACGTCGATTGATATTTTATGTGGTACGATTTATTTAAGTGAATATATGGTATCTCGAAAGGAGTAATAGTCGTTAAAAAATATTCTTACCGAAGTCATTTAGTAGGATGAACTATAGTATGAAATGTATGTAGCCTAGAATATTATTTTGCGACTAGTAACTCGCAATGCTAACTGTTCGAGACGCGCGTGAAATCGAAAGCTGATGTTTTTGGGTCGTGGATCGCTTCGATTAAAAAGGATTTTTACACAGGCCGTAAGACACACATGGTTTTATTCAGAAGAAGAATAGAGAGTAGTCTATAGGGAAACAAAAGAGAGTCGCAACAAGTGAACGTAGCATCGCGCGCAACTTGACGTCGCAGAAAGTGAACGCGGCACGTTCAACAAAAGTGTGCGATACGAGGACCGTTCAATTCAGCATTGTTTATTAGTCAGAAACGGCGTTCGCAGCGGCGCGGAACCGGCCGCCGTGGCAGCCCCGCGGAAGGCGCATCGGGCAACAGCAATTAGGGAAATCAACGCTCGGCCAGTTAGCTCAACGAGTGAATGACTAACGGAGATCCTTATCTTCCGGAGCAGCGGCGGAGGGCCGTAAATGTCCGCCTGGTTAATATGGTTTGTTTATGGCGGTGATACTCGAGTTGCACCGGCGGACCATAAATTCGTCGACGAGAGGGGGTGGTGGTGGTGGTGGTGGTGGCACACGGCGGAGGTGGTGTTTGACCCCCACCGGCGATGTCTGCGCCGCCGCCGCCGCCGCCGGCAATGACTCACGGAACAAGGGTAGGTTTACTTAGGTAGCGGGTTAAACGGCGATTTTCACCGGACGATCCGTAACGTCGTGTAAATACCGTCGTCCACCACCCGGTTCGGGACGAACCGTCTGCGTTTACATTAATTTCCCCGGCAGCCAGCGGAGTCGAGGGAGGACCGTTATAAACAATCCCATCCCGTTTCCCGGCAACTTTTCTGGCCGCGCCGCGCGCCCGCCCTCCCCTCCCTCGCTTCGCCGCGTCTTCCAAGACGGGTTTATCTTCCCTAATGGATTCGGTTCGTCTCGCAGAAAGCGCGAAATTTCGGTATCAACCCTTTGAGGTCTCGGCCCGAAGTATTCTTAGCCGAAACATTCCCCCTGGCAACCGGCTCGCCGCCTTCGATTCTTGGTTTACGCGGCGAGAAACTCTCGGCTGCGCGCAGATTATTTCGCCGACTACGTACTCGTTGTTGGCCAAGTTGTTCGATTTTTTTCCGGAAGTCGTATTGCACGAGCCATTGAACGGACGTATTTAAAATATCTAATTCTAGACAGAGACTACTAAATATACATTCCTTTTACCGCGTCGAAACGAAATATTATCTTAGCCCTGTCATTCATCTGTGTCGTTTGGAAAGTTGAGACAGTCTGAGAATCGTATGGGAAAGAAATGTATCTAGTTCTTAACTAACTCTCTCTATGTTGCGATGTGTAGGTGCTAGCGACGAACTATATTAGATCAATTATTTACGAGATTAACAGGGTATCGGAGATCTTCGTTATTAATCGTGTTCGGTACGATGAACTTCGGCACGGTACAAAATATATAATGCAGCGAGACTTTTTTATACGTCTAGTTTCATTGTTTAGTCATTTAAAATTAATCGAGATATTTCTGGTGAAATAATTGCAAATCAACGCAGGGGGTAATAGAAATATAGAACAACGCAAATATAGAAATATAGCAAAGTTTACACGCGAATTATAATTTCTTTTCTCTTAAGATGATAAACCTCGTCGTATCTTAGGAGAACGAACGACAATTTAAAACGATTACAGTTAGAAAATGTCTATCGTTTCAAGTAGCAGAAGGAATTATAATTCGTGCCTGGGATCGTCTCGCAGCGGCGGCCGTCGCGGTTTCTCTCCTACCCAGACGAAAGAATGTAGCCACTTGTTCGAACCACTTAAACAGAAGGGACCGTTCTTTCCTCTTTTTTCTCTCTCTCTCTCTTTTCTTGTTTTATACAAACTGAAGTGCGGACCTCCGGGTTCTCTGTTTATATTCAAGCCATGATTTAAAGCAGGAAATATTTACACAAGCCGTTGCCGCGTCGAATCGGCCACCGGGTATTTCGCCGATCACAATACAAACAAATTTCTGTTGAATAAACGTCGCGGCGGCGGCGGCGGAAGCAAACACGGGGCTCGATTCTTGGGAAATATTAGTCTGTATACATGATAAACGTCCGATGAGACGCGTTGAAGTGCAAATCAAATAGCGGTCTCGGTACAATTACACTTACCTTTTTTCATTTCTGTAAACCATTTTTATTGGCGTCACGGATTCGTGGATGCCGTGAAATCGACCGCAACAGGAACGGTGAACGCTTTCGGGGATAGTGGGGGATTCGGGTAGCGAAGAAGAAACGCAAGGAAACTTAAATAATAATAAAGTATATTAAAAATCGTATACAATTTTGATTTCAGTATATATAACGATATGGTCGTCGGTTAACTACTATGGCAACGTAAAAATTGTACAAAAGACGATCTCGAGGATCCGCGTGTTTACAGGATGGGGAAAGAGAGAGAGAGAGAGAGAGAGAGAGAGAGAGAGAGAAAGAGAAGACACTGAGAGACAGAGAAAAAGAAAGGGGGAGAGCGAGAAGGAGAGAGACTCGGAAAGAGACATTGAAATATAGACACTGAGACACCGAGGTTGAGAGAGAGAAACTGAGAAAAAGAAACCGAGAAAGAGAAACTGAGAAAGAGGAGCCGAGAAAAAGAAAAGGGACGCAGAGAACATAAAAGAGTCCAAATGAGGAAAACGTACAAAAGAAGCCCGGGGAAGGTGAGAGAAGACACGTTCGCTCGGAAGCGTCCGGCGCGACAACTACATTCCGCGGGGCCGAAATCATCGGCGGAAACAGAAAAAACGTCACGAAAAGAACCGGTCGACATGGATGAAATATCCCGGAACACACTCGTTACACACAGTATTTTCAATTTTATTGACAATCATCGTGACAAAAAGTGGCTTACAAATACTCGTTATAAACTCCTCCCTCTCTCTGGTCTCTCTAACGTCGCGTTCGCTCCTCTCGATCGTTTCCTCGACAGTCACTTCGAGAAACACGGGGGGGCCCGCCGCGCCGGTGATGGCGTTCTCTCCTCCCCGCCGCCGCCATTTGCCCCGCGCCCCACCCGCCACCTCCTCGTCCTCCTCCCTGTTTTTATCAACCGTTTTTCTGCCGTCGACCATCAATCGTCGGCCCAACGAACGCGACATTGTCCGTTTTCGCTCGCGCAACGGCCCGGCGTGATATGTGACGCTAAAAAGGTTCTTTACTTTCTCAACTACTTTACAATATTACACGTGTACGTTTTCGTTTGGCAGGGATATCCCCGTACCCGGGACGCGCGATACGACGGCTCGCGTTTCTTTTCGTTCCTTTTCTTCCCCTTTCTCTCTTTCTCTCTCTCATGCCATACTCTTCCCTCCATTATTTTTTCCGTTTCTCCTTTTTACGTTTCGCTCGAGGCAGTTATCGTTTCTCAGTCCTTTCGTCGTTTCGCTCCTCGCCCGTGTGCCCGTCCTCACCTGCTGCTCTTCCCGGGGCCCCCCCGATCCCGAACGGAACGTCTCTCCCGCGGGACCATCGCGTGACCCGCCGAAATTTCCGACGTCGATCGAGAAAACACGAGCAAAACGAGACGGAGAACCCTCGTTTCTCGCTCGACGTCGATCCGCACGGCTACGGTTCCGATATTCCCGTCGAGCGGACGTTCCCCGACGATACACGGGGGGAGATCCAGATCCGAGGACGTTCCACGGGCGAGCGTTCTCTGGCTCGCGCGGATCGCTCGAGAAATCGTGAGAGATATCGACATCGGCGGCGGAACGCGCGCGTAGTCGCCGAGAGGACTCGCGCGGCTCCACCACGGTTTTATATATCTATAAATATATAAATATATATATAAATATGTATAGATATACATAAATTTATATATAAATATATATATAAATATGTATAAATATACATAAATTTATATATAAATATATATATAAATATGTATAAATATATATAAATTTATATATATATATTTCTGCAATATTTATACGCATACTTAAATACGTGTACTTACAACAAGGCGCGGTCGAAATCGTGCGCCACGCAAACGTATATATTTACGGTACTCGGTCCGTCCTGTTTCGAGGACCAATGCGACAGTTTCTCTTTTCTGTAACGTGGCCCTGTGTATCGGGAATGACGAAATTGTAATTCGATACCGGAATCATGTTACCATTGGTTAACGACTGCTTTCGGATTTGATCTTGGACTTTATAAACCACGTAGATTGAACACAGTCGAATTATTTGAACGAGGCAATGCGTACCAATTGCTTCTCAGATTCTATAAATTGAACACGTAATTGCTCCTTTTTTAATTATTCGAATTTCTAGAAAATGATTTATGAAACTAATGATTAATTCGGGCGAGTTTGGCAGTAGCTTTTTTCGCTAAGATCGCGGCAGTAAGATGTTGTTTAATTATAGCAACATGAATCTTTGCAACAGCTATATTCTGTGCTCGATTTAGCTCGAATAATCGCAGCTCAATTATTTTCGGTATATCTGTGGAATGAATATACTCCGATGACATTTCGAACGTACGTATATTTGATTGCTTCTTTTACATCTTCTCCGACCAGGTGTTGAAATTTATCCTAACGCGTGGGCGTGCGATTTCGGCCGCGACTCACTGCCTATACAATATTCATTTATATATACACATACATATTTACGCACTCGACGAATTCGATCGTCCATCGACGGCGTTCGACCGTTGCTCGACAGCCACCACCTTCTTCCAAGATCGCGCGGACACAGACCTCTCTCTCTCTCTCTCTCCCTGCTTCGTTTTACATTTTTAGCTACGTTACTCGGGGGGGGAGGGTACACTGAATTCTTTGTCTTCCTACGACGTGCTTGCGTACGGGGCTTAACGTGTATGTATGCATCGGGTTCGAGTCTTGTGCGCGTGTGTGCACGACTCCGTGTGTCGCCTAGGTCGAAGATGAGGAAGATTCTTGATGATTAGAATGGTCGAGAGAAACGGGTGTCGTCGTCGTCGCTTCTCGGCGAGAATCTCGACATGAAAATGTATGGCGCGCGCGCGGTTAGAAAATGGTTTTTACGTTCGATCGATGCTGGGTAAATCTTGCTCATCTTTGCCGGAACGACTTTGTCGTGCGAGGTACAAAAAACAGGTTTAGAATCTCTGGCAGTCTCTATACACTTCTGAATGCTACGGTCCGAGACGCGCTTATATATATTTATATATAAATGTATACGAATACGTGATATACATAAAAGACGGTCAAAGGAAGGGGGGACGATTTGTTCGGCGGTAAAAAATTGTACGACGCGCGAGGTCACGTCGTTGCTAACGTACGTGTGTATGACGTATATATATATATATTTATATATAATATATCACGCTCTTTCTGGATGCGTGTACCGTGCGCGCGAGATACGCGCCGCTGGAGAACAATACGGTTTTCCTTCGCTCGCCTTATCCGTCGGGAAATCTCCTCGGCGTTACACGTCTGAGATCGATCTTTCTCCAGATCTGTTTGAAAACGAGAAAAGACTCATTCTACGGGATTGACAAGAATCATAAAGCAAAATTTGAAAAATGCAAAACGAAATTGACAAATTTATTACAGAATTCATTGGCAAGATCAACTAAATTAGTTTTCTTGATTTAATCTACTGTTCTAAGAAGATTCTTTGGACGAAAATCTCTCGAACGAAAATAAAAAGTGTCTGCCGTAAAATTGAATTTGAGCTACTGATTTGATGTGTTTCTGACAGAAACAAATCTCTAATTTTACCCTTCGTCTAATCAGGCGTTAGTGAAGTAGGGTCTCACGGACGCGAGAGATCTTACATCGACTATAACTTTTTAACAACACGTGGCAGTGATACGGTCCTTCAGTATAGGCAGTGTAGGTCTTACATATTACGTAATCTAATATTGATTAAAAGATATGGACTTCTATAATACACTAAATTGTTTTAGCGGTCCGTGAGACTCCACTCTCGCTCCGCCATAGACTTGAAACATTTCCTCCAGTTACAATCGTACGGCGCTAAAAAGTGAATGAAAATCGGAGCAGCGATCACAAAAAGGTTGCCGCGTTCTCCTCCAGAGACTCGAATCCATGGCGCGAGGTACACGAGCAATCGATTCACGCGTTCCTCCGTCCGTGGCAAGACTAGCGGCTCCGTCGAAGCCTCCTCCGGAGGTGCGCCGATCGCGGATCGACGTGCTCCGCCTCGCGATCGTTCGGGATCTATGATTTTTGTACACGACTACGCACAGACGGGGTTTGTGTCCCTCGAGTGTCTTTCTTCGAAAGATTCGAGACGAATCCAAAGGCTCCACGGACTACGGTCGAGGAAGCGAGAGGAACGCGCGTCCACCTGCGACCGTGACGTGCTGTACACCTCGGTGGATATATTTCTATGCCGATCCTAGGATCGAGACTTCTTTTTGATGATCGTGTTCCTCTCTAATGATATATTTACAGCGGTTCACCTAACACCTAAGAGTGATATTTACAGTTACGTTTTACTCTCCGTTGCCAGCTCGTCGACATCTGCGCTATACAGTTGCTTCGCGGTGCAACGCCGCGGATCGACGTCGGCGGCCCGGCACACTCGCGGTCCGAGAGAGCACACCCCCCCCTAAGGGGCGCGATCCGATCACGGGGAATGAGAGAAACGCTGGTTCTTTTTTTGTTATCGACTAGCGGTACGGAATCCTAGAAAAGTAGAAAGCAAAATAGTCCTGCACGCGATGTGCCGGGCCGCGGTCGTCGCGGCACGAGTCTAAAAAGAAAGTCGTGTTTTACACCTATACTCGGTTATGGCTAAGTCAGATAAATAGACGAGACGATACCAGTTAGACGGACATGCGGACTGTACGAGCTCCGCTACGATATAATAAGTAAGAAAGTGTAGAGATAGATACGAGTAAGAGAACTCACACCGTCCATTCGCGCACCCGTGTGTTCGCGCTCGTCACCGCTGGTGATCGGCGTGCACGGTAGATCGCTCGCGCCTCACCACGACCGGCACAGCCTCGAGAGCGTCCATCCCCGAGCGGATCTGTTTTCGTGATCAACGTGGTAGCGGGCGCGCGCGCGCGCAGCCGAGTGGCACCGTCCTCGCGTCTCCGATATCACTGTCGCCCCCCTCGATCGCGGAGGGAATCGATCACCGGTCGTGGTCAGTCGATCGGCGAACACGGCGCGCGCACACACACACAGACGCAGACACACAGAGAGCACTACGAGTCGCGGATCCTTTTTCCCACGATGACACCGTTCGGCACGAGGTAAAAGAGAAAAGGATGCTCGGCGCTCGCTGGCTACGGGCTGACGGGCTCGGTCGGGTCGGCGGCTGCTGCTGCTGCTGGTCGAGGAGCGCCACGGCGGGTCTTGTTACCCGGCGCGTCGGGAGCGTCGCGGGTACGTCGGAGGTACTGGAGGCTGCGGGCGCCGCGAATCTTCGTCGTCCGCGGCTCCTGGGTCCGAGGATGTTCGCTTCAGACCTCGGTCGCCTGCGTGTAGGAGGGCGCCAGTCCGTGGGCCGGCGTGAGCGGGCCCGTGGTCGACGCCAGCGACCTCCTCGAGTATATGGTGGCCGCGGAGTGCGGCGTGTGGGGCGCCGTGTGTGGCGCCGTGTGCGGCGTGTGCCTGCGCGAGGCCGAGGCGAAGGGCTAAATGGGCCCGTAGTTGCTAAGGGCGGAAGGCCTCTCCTGTTGCTGCACCGACTGTTGCTGTTGCTGCTGCTGCTGGTCGCAGCCCGCGGTGTTCATGTCGCCCCCCGCCGACTGGTGACGTCATACGTGCGACAAAGGCGGTTGCTTGAGAACGTGATGGTGGAGATGGTGTTGGGACGCGCTGGCCACGCTGCCGGGCGGCAGTAGCGCGCTGCCGGGGCCCGGCGCCGGCGGGTACGGAACGCCGACACGTCCGACGACGCCCTTGATGCTGGTGCTGCCGATGCCGCCGCTGACGCCGGTCACGCCGGCTACCATACCGGCGCCACCGCCTCCGTGACCGCCGCCGCCGCTCCCGCCGAACAAACGCCTCCAGAGACGTTTCCACGAGTCGACGGTTTTGCCGCTCCATATCCACACGCCGGACGTGATGCCTACCGCGAGCGCCATGAAGTACTTCAGCATCAGGACGGAGTAGAGCGGTCGCGACCTCGCCCGACACGGGCAGGCCAGCGAAGCGAGCCACTCGTCCCGCAGCGCCGTCTCGTAGATGTGACAGGCGAGCACCACTCCGGCCGGCAGGGTGTACAGAACGCTGAACACGCCGATGCGGATCATCAGCTTCTCGAGCTTGTCCGCCTTCGCTCCCGGCTGCCTCTTGATCACCGACCGGATCCGGAACAGGCTGACGAACCCGGTCAACAGAAAGCTCGTTCCCAGCAAGAGGTACACGAACAGGGGGACCAGGATGAACGACTTGACGCCTTCCGGCGCTACCGTGCAGACTCCGGCGACCGGGTCCCCTGCCACCCCGCCGTGAAAGTAGGCCAGCACCGTTTGAAACGAGGGCGCCAGCCACGCCGCCAGGTGGAAATACTGGGAGTAGGAGGCGATCGCCTCGTTGCCCCACTTCAGGCCCGCCGCCAGGAACCACGTGAACGCCAGGATCACCCACCAGACCGAGGAGGCCATGCTGAAGAAGTAGATCATGAGGAAGACGGTGGCGCAGGCGCCGGGATCGCGGGCGCTCGACTTCAACGCCGGACCGTCGCAGGCGATCACCTCGTAGCCGAACATGCTTCTCGACAGGTAGCCGATCGACACGACGAAGTAGCAGGCCGACAGGAAAACTATCGGCCTCTCAGGATATTTGAAGCGATGGGTGTCGATCAGGAACGTGGTGACGGTCACGAGCGTGCTTGCGGCGCACAGGCCGCTCCACAGTGCCAGCCATACGGCCGCGAACCCGCGCTCTTCGTGGGTGAGAAACGCGCCGTGGCACGGCAGGGCGCAGTTCCGTACTCCGGCAATGTCCTGGTTGACGTTCTGGTTGATGTTCCGAGCGATGCTTATCGGCGGCGCCGGCATGGCTCCACTTACGGCCATGCCGGCCAGCCCAGCCACGCTGCCGATGCTGCCGGTGTTGCTGCCGCTTATCGGACCCGAAAGCACCGTGCCCCCCGCCCCCAGGGGTACGAGGGGTGCCCTGCACCGGCACGTGCAGTCCCTCGCCCTGTCCCCCTGGGGATGCTGGCAGTTTTTTTGATTCTTGCCGGGCTTGCACCGTTGCGGCTGCGGCGTCTTCGGTGGCCTCGTGGGACGTGGAGGCGCCGCCGCCGGGACCGGGGCGCTGCTCGCCGCTCCCCCGTTGCCGGACCCCGGTCCCGCGCTGCTGGTCCGGTTGTCCTGCTCCATGCACAGATTGTCCGGGTCCCCGTGGATCGGCAGTCTCTCGCAGGCCATCCGCTCCGGCCAGGAGAACCCGTACTGCTGCATCAGCGGCGCGCAGCCCGCTCGAGCCCGTTCGCAGACGGTGCGGCACGCCGGCAACGGCTTCGCGTACTCCGGCAGACAGATCGGCGTGTACATCGAGCAGAGGAAGAATTTCAGATCCGGCGAGCACTTGATCTCCACGAGCGGCCAGAACTGGTGCACCTCCATCCCGGCCTCCTCCTGCGTGTCGTGGTTCAGCTCGTTCGGCATCGCGGTCAGGTTGTAGCCGATGCCCCGGCACATCGGGATCGTGATCTCCTCGCATCTGCCGTTCCCATTAGTCGCCCCACCGCCGCTCAGAGACGAGTGTCCGCCGCTGCTGCCGCCGCCGCCGCCGCCGCTGCCACCGGCCACAACGCTGCTGCCAGGCCCGACCATGCTCCCGGAACCGGAGCCACTTCCAGGCACGACGCCCACCATCAGCGAGGACGAGGCGGAGGAAGAGGACGACGACGAGCCGCTCGATACCGAGCCCACGCTACTCACTGGATTGATCGCCGACTCTAATCGGGCGTTCGGCAACGCCGCGAGCAACAGCACGGGTAACATCGTCGCCATCGTCCGGCTCGGAAGCAGCTTCGTCCGTCGAGCTGGTACACCCATCGTGAATGACGATTGACTTACGCTTCCGTGGCTCGCATCACTCCGATCTGAAACACAAGCGTCACCGTTCTGGTTAGAACACCTTCTCTGTCGCCTGATCGCAATGGTTGAATTCACCGATCGTCAACATATATACATTTTAAAACGAAAATCCGATTATCGAAGTTCATTTTCTCGTATAGTTATATCATATGCATCGAACATTATTATTTCAGCATATTAATACAAAGATGAAGAGAAAATAAATGGTGGAGAGCCAGCTCGTAGATGAAACGATTTGAAAATGAGCAGATAAAGTCTTAAACAGTGGAAAAATCCTGACGCATCATTTTCAAAGTCATAAATATTCGCAAATCAGTAATCATATCACGGTATTCAGAGATCATCTTGATGACAGTAATACAAGATTGTCCACTCAAAAAGTCCTATACAGTTCCTCGCCCCAAGTGCCCAATTACCCGCGGCCACCCTACAATGTGGCCGCGGTATCCTATAATTTCGAAGTACCAGATGGAAGAGAAAGTCATTAAACAGGTTTTCAATCTTCTCCCGATAGAAGCGAACGAGGACGTATTTTTACAGTGTTAAGAGATTCAACAGACTATGTTGCATATCGTGATTCTCGTGGTGCTTCGGCAGCGGTTCACGCCCACCTCAACCTTGTAGTCGGAGACTGGTTTGCTCGGTGGATGCGTTTATTAACCCTGTCCACGGTAGTTACTTATTTCATCGAATCGCATTGCGTGTATCAATAATGCCATAATTACATGGACGTGCGAGAAAAGTTGTCGTATTTTTCAACGGCTGCAAGCGACTTAGCTGGAGGATCTTATCAGGGAACGCGGCGAGTCTTCGTCCGTTTCTCATCTTGCTAACTTGTTCCTAAGAGTTAAATTGAGATGAATGAAAATCGAAAGGGTTAACTATTAAATTGGCGAAACGTGCGGAGTATAGCTAGCGAGTATATAAAATATCTTGACCGTCACAGTATATCCTTCTGCTTTTATTATATTTATGTTTTTATATTTATTTCCATTATTGCTATTACTTTTGCTTCGTGTTGTCTTTATTTCTGTTTTTCTTATTTCTTACTCACTTATTATTTTTCTTCTATATTCTCTTAACTCTTTCTAAATTACACTCTTGCGAACGCTTTTATCTTGCCCGTGTTACAAAATCCCGTATATGTATGGAAATAAATTATTATTGTTGTTATCTTACTCTATGTTAGTATTGCCAATTATTCGTTGATTGTCAGCTATCGCTAATTAATCATATATTTTTTTAGTTGCTAGATTATTTAACTATCGCTGTGTAGATACTACGCTACTTCGCCTGTATCACAAGAAATTCATAAACAAGCGCACAACATTCTAACATTATATAAGAATTCTATAGTTGCTAAAATTTTAGACACGTCTGTATAGTCTCGTATCTAATGGTCTGACTATTCCATTAACTTAATAGTTACATTACAGCCCCAGCTTCACTCCTCTTTAAAGAGGAGTTTCCGAAAGATCGAAGGGGTTGCAACCGACAGGCATTTCTGGAGCCGAAAATACGTGAACCGGAAGCGCAGGATGAAAGATGGCGTCTGGTCCTGGGGCGTCGGGGGCCGGCCGAATCCTTCTATCCCCGAATTAGGCGGTGTCCGTCTTCCTGATCCTTTCCTTGCGCGTGTCAATCTCGTTTCCGCAGCCACACACGTAGAGAGAAAACGGGTCCCTCTCTCTCTCGTTCAGCCGCGCGCGCGCGGGCGCGGGCCGAGAGATGCATCGCCGTCGGCCGTCTTTTATAAATAGCCGCGGAGCGTGTGCGTCGGGGTGCTAGCAGTTAACAAACGTTAAAACTAACACCGCCTCCTACAATAACATTTCGCTCCGGTCACGTGTTTTCCGCGGCACGACTATTATAAGATCCATGACTGTCGTCCGGAGCCTTCAACCCCCGCCGCCCCCGCTCCCTTTTTCGCCGTCGCTTGTATTCGGCCGACGGGTCGCGCTCTCGCCTCCGGCGAACCCTTTCGCCCGTTTCTCTCTCCGGTTCTCCCCGCGATATCTCGAAGTATGCCAATCGTGCCTCTCTCTCTCTCTCTTTTTCTCCTTCGGTCTCCGAGATCTAGCCGGCGAGATCTAGGCCCCGCCGACGCTGATTTATGCGCCGGCCACGTAAACCAAGCCGAGCGCCCTTGTTCGTTAAGGTCGCAGACGGTCTTTCGGCGCGGCCACTTAACGAATGTACCGGCCGATCGAGATTCGGTCGCCGGGTGGTGGTTATGCAAATACATCGGCTACGATCTTTGGGACTTATATAATGGCGAGAGAGAGCCTAGGACCCGGCCGCAGCAGCCTCATTCCGCTCGCTTAATTAGGACCACCGGTATACGCGGTTCGACGCGCGTCCACGCCGTTCCCTTGGTTACGTACGGAGAAATGATCGTGTTTACGGGGAGGGAGAGGCCGCTCGTGATGTTCCAGGGTAGATAACACCTAGGGGAGAGACTCGTCCGGGGCTCGCTCGACGATTCTTAGAGAGGGTGGATAGAGCGTATGTGCTCCGTGTTTTGTCGCAGCTACAGGATCGTTTCGGAACTTCGGCATTATCGAATGAGAGCGAAGTCAGAAGTTATCGGGGCGATGGCGAAATCGGGGAGATAACGATGTCGGCCATTTGTCCGAGACATTCGGAATGTCTGAGAATGTAGCTGCTGAAGATTGGAACTTGAACCTGTCACTTTATATGTGACCCGTGGTCTCGCGGTCGTTTCTTATTAATTAATAAACTCGGCCTTGAGTATATTAGACAGGAGTTAAATAAAAACTCAGTTATCATTCTTAACCCCTTGCACTATTACTCTTTTCATGCGGTGACGATTAGCACTGATTCGTACGTAATAATTTTCCTAATAGGATCAGACAATTTTTTTTTTATATTGTCTGTATTTACCTTTATTTCTATACTTTGATAACAGAAGAATTTATTTTTACTTTGACGTAGAAGAAATTAATAATATCCATATTTAGTAGAGCTTGCATAAAATCTTCACCACGAGTATGACTTGTTATTACAGTGCAAGGGGTTAATACTTCTGACAAATTAAAAAGAAGCTAACAGCGTTGTTTAATTTGTCACACAAATTTATTTGTGACTGCATAAAATCTGCAATTTAATTAATAGATGTATAATTATGGTACTTTAATTAAAGAAAATCGTAGCGTAAAATTGATACAAACGAAAGCATAAGAACGTAAGCTGTGGAAGAGAAAGGTCAACAATTCATGCTGCGAACATATTCCCAAATTCTTTAAAACTCTGTCCAACCCACCAACTGTTTTTACGATTCCCCGAACGATTCTTTTTAAGTCGCGATTAACTCGGACGTATTCCGTGAAACTTAATGTACTCCTTAATTTTCGAATATTATTCGCCGCTGAATGGGGGGACCCGACGGCAGTCCGCCGTAATCGATAATTAATCGCGCGAATTACCAGCTCAACGACGAGAATAATAAAGACGACCGGTGGCCGATCGAAGCCGACGGGGGATTCAGCTCGCGTAAACGTCCGAAAGAGACGGAGTTGGATTCTTAAAAAGAGCCCGTGGTCGGCGGAGTCGCGGAGAGTCCCGCAAGTGGGCAGCCATCTTGAGGGGGGGGCCAAATGGCCGCGCCTCGTCGACGCTGTTAATGAAGAGGAAGGGTATAAAAACGATTCTTTTGCCCGTAGAAACGGCATTGAGAAGCACGGGAATTCGATATTCATGGCCGACGGGGGCTGGCAGCGTCTGAATGCCGGGGCCGGCCTAATCGATCTCTCGTCGGCCGTCGACGTGGACGTCGTCTGGAGGGACCACGGGGGTAAAGCGAGAGAGAGAGAGAGAGAGAGAGAGAGAGAGAGTCGCCAACAACCCCCGTGTGTCTCCTCGTGCCGTTCGGGAAACACGTGACTCACACGACCAGCACCGGGGACACCCCTCGGATTTACGGGACGCCGATGGGACGCGCGTGAGCCTGCAAAGGTGCACCTTTCGGTTAATCGACACGTGGCTAATGGATCCAGTATTTTTCTTCCGTGCCGACGGCCATTCGCGCTTCCCCTCGTCCCTAGTGCTCCGAGCACTCGTCGAGCCCCGCTATCCCCCTCTCGAACTTCGCTCGTGATTCGAGTTTCTTCGTTACGGGGGGTTCGGAGTTGACTTTGTTCCGAGACGGAGAGGCTGATGACCCGTGAGATCCACCGGGGCGCTTTCACGGGTCCCGGGCCCCATTCTCGTCCTGGCTGTTAGGGTGTCAACTCGATATTTTTCTTTGCCGATTCAAAGCGCCGGTTCGAATACCGAGATTTCATTGAGCTGTTCTCTCAGCCACGGCAAAAAGTTCCACGGGGCACCGAGCGTGATGAATGGTGGCGACGCGCGCGGCCGTACAGAGGGTGCCGACCTGGTCCCGTGTATGGGTAATGATGTCTCATTTTGGCAATGGGAATTGCCGATTATTCGACCAGTGACAGATCTTTGTCGTGCGCTCGTTGCTCTTGGGGAATGCCGAAAATTTTTAGGGGACGTTTTGGACTGTATTCAAGCAGTTAGGTATGTTTGTCATTTTCTTCGTGATGGATATACTCGTTGAAAAACAGTTGGTTAGAATTTTTAAGAAGATTATATACTTTGATTTTCTTTATTAAATTGTATATTTTATAGGAAACGTTTAAAATATGAAGAAAGTCAAATACACACAGTATAATTGCCCAAAAATTGTCAGGAAAGCCAAGTATAATAATATAAGTTTGTTCAATGAAACCGAAACTAGATATTTAAAATTTATTATAATGCATAGCATTTAAACTCTATTTTATTCTAAACATTTTACCAAAATTTTCTAAACAATCTACTAAAATTCAGTTTATCCGTAATATCAACATTACATTAAAAATGAATCCCGAGATTTATCACTCGCAGACGAGACCATTTTAACCCGATCGCTTTCGGTCCCGACGTTGAAAACTTGATCGCCTCAGAGCCCGCTTCAAGGGTTAAACGGCGAAGCAATGATTTATGATCGCAGATCTCCTCGACCGACAGCCTAAATGAAATCGTCCACGAGCGAGTACCGTATCGAAGAATATTCGAATGCTACACGTAAAGCGTAGCGTCGGAAGACCGCAAAATTCTTGGAGAAGTCAGTTTCGCGGGTAAGACACCCGCGACGTCCGCGTAGGCAGAAAAGAAAAGGAAAACGGGGAGGAGGATGGGGGGACACGACCCGGGCAGAATTTACATGCCAGGGGCGTAAATCATAGCCCGAACAACGCTTGCCAGCGTTGGTCCGCGCGCGTATCCTTGGCAGGGGCGAGGCCTTTAAAACTGATTCATTACACCGACACGATCCATCCTGGCCGCTTCTCGTTCTTTTTTTGCGGCCCTCTCGCGATGCTATCCCGCGAAAATGTTCCTTAATGGGAAATTATAACGCGAGTGGCGCGCGAGGTAGAAAGCGTTCTACGGCCGACCGGTCGCGTAGAAGGAAGCGCCCACGGATCTGTCGAGGTGAGAACGGAATAGTAATCGTCTATTCCCGTGACAATCGAGTCTGACGGTGGAACTACTCTAGTTAGGGAACACGCGAGAAGTCACGCGAAGTCCGTGGATCTTCTGACATTTCGTCTAATTCGAATTAAACTTCGAATTCGAGGTATATCACGGTGACGTGCATTGTAGATCTAATCATAGACTCCAAGTCTACTTTTACTGATATTTAATCTATGTAATGAAGTGAAGCGATATCGAGACGCGGAAGCTTCGAAACAATTTCCTACGTATACATGTAGAGATATATATTTATTTCTTCATTCATTATATTTTATTACAATATTACATCACATTATATTGCCACTATGTTTAACACTTTACCATTTACAAATGGTAATTCGACCATTTATGGCATTATAAGGTAATTACATCTAATAACACTATTCAACTTTCAAAACATTCGCATTAAACAATATTTATTTCATCTATTTTACTTCTTCTATCCATCACGATAGGTATCTAATATTTCAAAAATTGTATAACAATACAGATGCTTACAGCAGTATCTTCTAACACTTTTATACTTCGATAATAAGTAACAAATTATTGGTTAGCCTATAAAACTCCGATTTAAAGGCTACCGGTCGGTAAAGTGTTAATAAATAAAAGTGTACATGTAGTATGTAAAAGCTATCGAGATATTTAACGGCGCAAGGTTCCATTTTTCGTCGAAGATTTCTCGAGGGTTAAGCTAATTGGGCCCGCGCCGCGGTTTCGCCGCGATAATGCCCGACCGACGGGGGCCCGTAGGTCGCGTCGACAAGCGGCGCACGTTGTTGTCCGACGATTAACGATCGATCGATCGCTGGCATCGCGCGTGACCGTGTTCCGGTATAAGAGACCTGCCCCGGCACACACCGCTCGGCCGGATGAATTACGATGACTCGGCCACGTGGCGATTAATAATCGAAAAGGCGTGCACGTCCCGGCGTGTCCCGACCGATCGCGGTTGTACAGCCGATCCTTGGGGCCCGGGGCCCGGGGCCCGGCCCCGTCGCCGGCGTCGCGAATGTTAATTAAATCGTTCGCGACTCGCCGAGCCACAGTGATATACCCCCGGCGCGTCGGTTGCTCCACGGCCAGTTTCACGGATGAATCGATGCCACGGATCGATAAGCGAGAGTGGATACACGCTTTTCTGTTACGCGGCGGCGGCGCGGGAGGAGGAGAAGGAGGAGGAAGAGGGGGGCAATGATCTACGGTGAGAAAGACGGACGACGGAACAAAGCTATATCGACTTGCGGTGTATATTTAGGTGTTTCCGTTCGAACGGCCACGTCTGCGCGCTCCGCACGGCTATACCACGCTGCTATATGCTACACCACGCTCGCTCTCTCTCTCTCCCTCTCGCATCGATTCCGGCCGTGCGATATGTAGTTGGGAACCTGCGCTCCGCTCTACACGTGTTCCTTGTTCCAATCCCCCGAGATCGCTCTCGGAAACGAACGTTTCAGAGAAAACGTCCGTTTTGCGGCCAACGCTGCAAAACGGGAACTTTGATCTCCTAATCCTATCGGCTCGCGCGCGCACCGCTATTGAACCCCCCTCCACCGAGTCTCCCGATGGCACTGCGGCTTTCGCGGAATGGCAATGTGGAATTAACTGATTGTCTTATAATTAGACCGCCAGTCTGTCCCATTTCGCTGCGTCAGCGAATTCGCGCGACGCGGCAATGTATTTATTCAACTATTACAGTATTTTTTTCAACCCTCTATGATAAATGTTAATATTCTATTTCGCTGAAATTAAATAAATTGCTTTAATCATGTCGAGATTTTAGTGGTCAATTGTCGGTACTGAACGTGTTAAAGAACAGAAAATAAGACAACGATTTTTCCCTCACATTTTAATTTACCAACAGCGTATTATAATTGAAATAATAGCTGGGTACTCGATTAAAACCAATTCTTTAAATTCTTGGCAAAAGTGTCACATTTCGCTGACTTAACCCTTCGAGATCGATGAATGTTGATCTTCCGTATCGCCGTTGAGATCAACAAACGCGCGAACGTTAATATCAGGAGAGCACTCCGTATTCCAAGCAGTAGAATCGCTTTCCGTTCGCTTAACCCTTCCGGATGATCAAAAAGGATGTTACTTTGACCCGATACTAGTCTCCGCGCCGTCATTAGTAATATTTCCCCGTTTCGCTGCTCGCAGTAGGAGAATTTCCCCGGAGAACGTCAAAGCGTGCGAAGGAACAAATTGAAAGCAATGTGACCCAGTTCGTCGGAAACGGGCGCGCTCG